>NC_068984.1:64064315-64065096 GCF_001194135.2 Octopus bimaculoides
ATATATATATATATATATATACGACGCGCTTCTTCCAGTTCCCGTCTAACAAATCCGCTCACAATACTTTGGATATTAGAAGACACTTGACCAAGGTACCACCTGTGGGACTGAACTCAGATCGATGTGGTTGGGAAGCTAGCTTCTTACCACACAGCCAGGCCAACACCTGTATACATGCAGGGTGCAGTGAATTAACTGTCTTCAAATTACGCAAAAATAAAAATAACTTTGATATCTCACTTTAGCAGATATATTTACCAACATTACATGAAAATATCTTGGAATACTAAAGAGTAATAACACTGTTAATAACATTGTTTACAAGATTCTATGCTTAGAATGACCAAATATAAACACCATTGGAACTTGCACACAAGATACAGGAAACTTATATATACACATATATAGACCATTCTGGTTAAATAATGGAACTGCAAATATAATATCCTTATGTATCTCACTTCTATTTTCATTCCTTCAGTTCCCTCTGTATTTCATATCTTCTCTACAATAATTATTATTTAAACATTTTCTCGCACCGTCTCTAATATGTATATGGTAAATGAAAGACCGAAGATGGAATACACGAGAATTTTTATTAGACATGACAGTTGTTCCGACGTATCTAGCATCGATCCCTCACGAGTAAGACGCTTAGCAACTTGTTCAAGTGTATCCAGCGGTACAGATGTGTGTCATTAGAGGGTAAGTATCTATCTATTTAGTTATTTATTTATGTGTGTATATATATATAAATATATCTATATATATATATATA
>NC_068984.1:64065593-64081957 GCF_001194135.2 Octopus bimaculoides
TATATATATATATATATATATATATGTATATATATAAATATTTATATTTATATATATTACATATATTTATATATATACACACATAAATAAATAACTAAATAGATAGATACTTACCCTCTAATGACACACATCTGTATATGAGCAATCTATGCTTTGAATACATGTTTGTGAATCGTGTGTGTTTCTGTTACTGAGCACGTGTGTATATGCAGGCACATGCGTAAGCGCGCGTGTGCTTCTCTGCATACATATACTGCTGTCGTAATCTAACGTTTTAATAATACATACATGTGACAGTTATTTTCTTTTAGTAACAAAACAGGAAGTTAACAGTTTAACAACTTTCATTCATGTTTTTGCCGCTGCTTTTTGTTTCTTGCTTTTTGTGTTTCAAACGATCTGTATCTGCTGTATCTCAACATTGATATTTGGTTGGGATTCAACTAGTTATAATTATGTAAAACATACCTAACATTTTTGTTGTTTGAAGGAAATGTGTTAAAATAAATGGACTTCTTAAAATAGATATTTACTGCCTCTTTCATATTTCCGAAAGCTTATAAATTCCAAATTCAGACATCATTGAAGGACAATTCGAAATTATATAACTACAAGAAAATTATTTTAATGAATCCGACACCAAAATATCAGTAAATATTATACTGTTTTATTACATATACAGCTGTATATATATCTCAATGAAAAATTGCATAAAATAGAATATCTTATCATCTATGCATAAATGAATATAAGTAAGATGAATTTTGCATGCGTAGGCAGCAGACAAAATAATTTACAGTAAAGTCTGCTAATAAATTCATTACACCATTTTACATAAACTTTCTGCAGTCTTTTTTTTTTATTAAAATCTATCCTTTCTTACCGTACGTATAATATTATGTGAAGAATCTATTAATAACTTAGAGCACCAGTATATCAATGAGTACGGACCTAATTACAAATCAATAGTGAATCGATCAGAATAAATTAAGTTTCTTTTCTTTACACTGTAAGTAATATTTCCCTAATGTATATATTATTAGTTCTCACCATTTCCAAAACTTTGGAATATATTATTCATTAAGTTGGAATTCATATTTAAACATGTCTACACATATTCAATTATATTGGTTTCTACAAATGTCTCTGTCTGAAAATTAGCTACCTTATATTATTTAGCTTCGTTCTTCTTCTGATGTGATAAAATCCGCTACAAACGTGGTTCATTGTTGTTGTTTTTCATAAAAGTAGTGGTTTATTATAAATACCTCTCGAATGTGAAGCAATAGGTTACTCATCAACAAACCAATCAACTTCCGGTTATGGGCCGTACTCTGCCTCTCCTCTACAGTCCACTATATTGGGCTTTGTATCACAAGGTTGATTTACTTCATGTCATCGACATTCATCCCACCGACTCAAGTGCCTCTAATCATGCAAGCCTTGCACCAAGCACATTTTTCAATTTTCCCTACCCAAAGAGAAAGTCTTCTAGAATTCTCTACCTACTCATGTTTTTCTTCAGTCATCGACTTCAATACAAACATGAACTACTTTGACCATACAAGTCTCAGAGGCATTATTAATGCCACATTGTCAATCCACACGAGGAACTAAACTATAAAGAGACTAATACAACCTGAGGTCTATCTATTGGCTTTACTTCTCCAATACACATTTGCTGCGTAGAATTAATGAAACAATTCTTCATTATAGTAGATATGTACAATAATGATTCTCCATTTCTATTATCTTTTACTTTACTATGAGCGATAACAAACGTAATCCACTTCAAACTTTTCTTTAATTCATTTCAGTCACGTAGGACAAAATACAAAGTTTGTCTTCTATCAGATTATAACCGAGTTACAAACCAGCCTCGTGAACTTTTAATTGGCGAATGTAAGACTTCGGTAAACAGTAAAATGAAAATCGCTTACCGAAAACAAATTACTTTCGGATAAGAATGTTAAGCCAAGAGTAATGCAAATCTAACATATTTCTAATGTTAGTGTTTAATGAAGAATGTAAAGCCTTAGGTATTCGAATATCTACATAACTTGCGAAATAGATGAAGCCACAAATGGGTTATTGCACCTGACAATATTTATACCCATCCAATAGGATTAAGAGTTGAAATCAATTCAGTAATATTATTGTAAATTCCCCCTATATTAAATAATTTTGGTGTTGACAATAGCCCTTAACGCTAACTTTGTGTTGACATTAAGCCTTAACAGTAGTCTTTTATAGCACAAACTAAATTCAGAAAAATACTCCAATTTTCTCAGCAGTAACAGGGTGCAAATATATGGACAGATCTATAGTGATGAATTAATACATAAACTACATCTACAGCTGTCCCTCGCAAGCAGATATGACTTCGTAGTATGCACACCACTTGTTTTAGGTGTTTATGTAGTCTACGATATGCCAGCGAGCGAGCGAGCGAGAGAGAGAAAGAGAGAGAGAGAGAGAGAGAGAGAGAGAGAGAGAGAGAGAGAGAGAGAGAGAGAGAGAGAGAGAGAAAAGGATGCTCCAGTATAGGGATTGTACGTTAATCGTTATTTTCGAAAGTATGAAAGGCAAAATAGACCTCGGAGGGATTTTAACTCAATGCACAAAGAGACAGAAAGATTAAAGTAATGCATGCTGTCTGTTGTTCCAATGGATTTCACCTGCAAAAGCATCTAAAAATAATTGTTTCTGATTAAGCCGCAAAGCCAGAAATTCTGAGGAGAGTGGGTTAAATGATGCCGACGATCCCATTACTTGACTGGTATTATATTTATCCACCGCAGAGAGACAAAAATCAAATTTGACATCGAACACCGTGAAATAATAAGTACCAGCAACATCAGAATGTAAATAGCACAATTATTTGCGACAAACTAATTAAAAATATTATAAATTAATGAAGGTCGCTACCTATCTTGGTTCAGCAATGCCCAAGCATATTTATGACACTTAAGAAGCCCTCGTACTCTGAATTTGATCCGCAACTCCAGCGACTCTGATATATTATTCTTCAAGATGACTCAATATTTGATGAATAGTTTAGTTAGATTCCAAAGTTATCTAAATCGGAACCTAAGTTCAATATCCATTTGAAGCAATTTTTGCCCCACATGTACTATTTTATTGCTGTATGGAAATCATGTTTTACCTCCATTAGCAATTGTAACCTCAGCACGATCACTCGCTCAATCTAGCAGAAGTAGTAAGCCAATCTCCTCAAACTGGTTAGTTTGTAGCATCTTACAAAATGAAGGATGTGATAGAAACTATTAATCCATTTATAAATATGATAGGATGATCGTGGTCAGGACCCATTAGATGAGCGATAACAGGCAAACCACTTCAAACTGTTTGATCGAGTTTGATCTGAAACTAAATGGCAACAGCCATAGTATGGAAAAACGAAAACGATCGTAATTTGTAACTCAGATTGGTAGTTACAGCAACAAAGTTTCACTTAAATTGCATACTACTTTCATGAAAATACAAAAGTTACATTAGATAATATAGTCATAGGTTCTCCAAAATTATAAAGAACGACTGGATACTCATGACTGCAATTCTTTTAAACACAAGTCTGTACTACTATGGTTTGACTTAGAAGATAATCAGAAAGAAATATTTCTACGATTAGAAATATATTTGGAGGTAAACATTTAAAAATATTTTTGTTTTATTTACATCAATCAACTATTTTATTTGTTTAATATTGTTTTATTTAAACCTTCGTTCAATGTTGCTCGAAAGTATTTGATTGCTGCAGTGGATATTAACAGGCGCTCTTTACAACAGTCGGAAAATGTACTTCTGTCGTATCCTGGTGTAGAAGCCTGTATTAAGGAGAGATAGTTTCAATTCTTATTAGAACCTAATTTCACATTCTCTTTGATGCTTAAACAATACGTATTTCTTTTTACATACATTTAAATTTGGTCGAATTTATTCATTCCTACAAAGTGTCGTGTAATCTGAAAATTTTGCCAGTTATTTATTGTCCTGTTCGCACTAATATCTCTGTAATTCCATGTGTTAAATTTAAAAGTACATTATTTCAAGTTTACTAGTACATATAAAATTAGCATAATATATAAAGACGAGACAGTTCGATTAAGTACGAACTATCATTTAGGTTTTTAGAAAAATAAAATTCTTTATTATAATGATTCAAATATATATAAGGACATTGGACGAGATAAGATTCAAGGTTTCAAGCGAAACGTAAAGGGTCGATGATGGTATTACCTATAGCTCGTATTTAAAAACAATTTATTTATTTTCAATGGGCTGCATATTTGATAAGATACAAATTGTTTTTTTTCTTACTGTTTCCACTGTTTCCAAAATTGCTCTTACTTTGTTGCAGACATAGTCGTCTAAGTAATTGTCAGAAAATTATTATCCGCATATGGTATAGAAGTTTTATAATAGCCATTATAAAATTATCCCTCAGGTAATAATTTTCAAATATCTGAATATATATTCATCTAAATTGTTATATAAATTGTAAATTGAATGATAGACAAATTATTTTTTTTTATTATTCAGTATATTATATGTAAAATGCTTTAGTCAAAAAAGTTTACGAAGACGTTGTTTATTACCTGTTCATAAGATTTCATTAACACTTCTCTATTTTGAGGGAACTTTCGGGGAAGCTCTGACAGCGAAATAGATTTAATCCCAAGCAAATGTTATGTCAGTTTAATGAATCTCTCTCTCTCTCTCTCTCTCTCTCTTTCTATTTCTCTCTCTCACGCACGCTCTCTCGCTCACACACACATGCGTACACACACTCCTCTCTCTCTTCTACTTGCTCTCTCTCAGCACAGGAATAGATGTGCAATTCATTATGTTCTAACCTAAATCCTGGTATCAATATTGGAAAACATATTTTAAACGTACTTCAAACTAATTCATAATGCTGATTCCCAGCTGTATTTACACAATATTAAATTTTTAAGTAAGGGCTGTTATATTTAATCTAGTGAACTATAATCCACGCTCACTCACTTCAAATTACACTCATAAGAAAAAAAGATTAATCCTTAGCGTTGATGATAATTATAGGCATGAGAAGCAAGTGAGCCAAAATTGAAAACCAAGGGGCATATTAGTCTACGAAATTAATATGTAACACCTATATTTGTCTAGGCAAAATTAGTTTTGTTTTGATCACCTTTGGCTAGAAAACTGAAATTGGATTTTGGAATGCACCATTAATAACGTCGAACTAGCAAAGGAACCGTTTCGTGGTCACTTTATCAGACAGAAATAGCATATAAATAACAGTGAAATCACTATAAGGTATCTGTACAAAAAGAAAATAAACGGAAGAATCCATGGGATAATTTTTACTATGCAAAATGGGGAGGTAGCCATGGTTTGAAGCGATATTAGTCTGATCGATCAGCTATGACCAGGGTTAGGCTTCAACAAAGACAATCACGGTATTAATTACGGAAGTAAATTGAAATATCTTCCATCATGTGCAAAATCCAGTCTATGGATCGACAAAATAGACCCTGTGTGGTCGCTAGACATGACAGCATCAGTAGCTGAATCAATGTCTAAACATTATATCCTATCGCCTTGAAAGGGAGTATTACAAGGAATAATGTAAATCTAGACGCTATGTGTCTAAACATAAGACACACTTACTAAGGCAAAGAACTGCTTAAACAGTACCGACTGGATCTTAACAACAATAACAATCTGATTAATTATTTCTAATTCTTAGCTTGAGCAAAGTAATTCAAAGTGAGATAAACATTTCTACGTAAGCATATTACATTTAAACAAAATTAAAACTGACTTCACTATTTCTTTTTTTTGTTTTTGCTATTATATTCCCTAATATAAAAATGATTCAGTGTTTATATTAGGGAATATATTCATAATTGTTTTGAAACTCTGCCAGATTATTTTGCAATGCTATAGCCATAAGTATCTATACTTAACATACAATATTCCCTGCAAGATACTGGTGCTCCCCATCCACATGGAGAATGGAAATGACGTTAAAAGTAGTGAGCAGATAGCAAATACGGAGGTTCAGAGGCAGTAGCTAATCCATCGCATGGTGTTCTTTTATATGCGAGTTAGGTTTTTTTTAGAGCTTTTTTATATAACAGTAATGCAATCATGCATATATTAGCAATACTCCAAGGTGTGAGTGTAAAATTATTGCTTGCCAACCACACGGTTCTGGTTTCAGTCCCACTGAGAGGCACATTAGGCAAGTGTCTCCTGTTATAGTCTATAGCCCCTGGCCGACCAAGGTTTGTGAGTGCTTTTGGCTGACGAAAAATGAAATAAGCCCGTCAATTGTGTGTGTCTGTATTTGTTTGTGAGTGTCATTGTGTGTTTGTCCACCAACCACTGCTTCATAACCGGCGGTGGTGTGTATATATCCCCGCAACTTAGTGGTTCGAACAAAGAAATCGATGGGATAAATTACAGGCTAAAATAAAAATAAGTACTGGTGGAGTCGATGATATTGACTAAAGCTCCACAAGGCAATGCTTTTTTTGATGGGGGAGGGGCTCCAATGATGAAAAGGTAATATTTACTGGGCAAATTTATATAGTGTAGAAGTGATATTAGGTATTTTTTACGTTTATTTCTGTTAAAAATCAGCATTCTTTATGTTAATAGTACTCTGAAATCCGTATTGTCCCTTTGAAATAGATAGTTCGAGGTTTGAAATTATTAATCTCACTTTAAAGCGGCAAATTTCTCATTTAGAAGTAAAATCTGGACCCATAGAATTCTAATACACTGCCTTTTCTGAATTTCATGCGATTTGGCTCTTACTCTAAAACGTTCAACAAAAGCATTGGAAGTACTTGGGTGATAAATAAGTTGTTTAAGGGCTAGTAACACTGAAACACGCATTTCTCAAAAACAGTATACAAGAGTTGTTAACATCTCATTTATCTAGTGAAGTTCAGTAGATAATTTAACGCAAGTAGTATTATTGCTAAATGCATTGCTCATCTTTACAGTAGCGATTATTTTTTTTAATCTGTAACACATAATTTAAGATATTGGACAAAGTCATTTAAGAGATATGTGTGATAATCTCCTGGAATTTGTATGGTTCAACTTATATCCCATGCCACAAACCTATGATGATATACAATCTAGTTGTCCCCATCCGATCATTATGACATTTATAGTTTAACTAGGACTGTATATTTTTCTAATGTGTTTTTATTTTTCATTTTGCTAAAAAAATAGAGTATGATTTTACGTAGAATAGTTTTCTAATTTTTGCAGATCGAGTAAACAGCCAAGTTACAAACCGCCAGATATTTGACCCGTTACCCAGTACTTTATCCGTTTACACTTCAAAGCAACCTAATGATTGAATAGATGTAGTATAAACTATCTTTAGACGATATTTTTTGCTTTATAGTAAGAATGCCTAAGACCGAAAAAAAGTATAATGATATTTCTAAGGGTTCAATATAGACCTAACACAAATTTGAAACCTATTTTATTGCATAAAACTGGTGGAAACTGCAAGTTTGATCCACATTTAATGGACTGAAGAAAAGGCTAATTTGCTTTCTTAAAAGAAAGTTGTTGCTTGTGCTTAGGTTAGCCTAATTGAGATCATTCTATTGTATAAGCGCAAGGCGTCTTGTATAAATGATCAAAAACATTATAGGTGCAATTATCCGCTCTGTTTACCTTCAATTATAGTGCACATGATATTATACCATATTATGTGTCCTTCTTTCGTTTATCACTTGTGATTTGAGAGAGATTTGGTCCTCATTTCCGAGCAGGTCTATCATAAAGTCATTTTTTACTGGCTCGTAAAACGTGGAAAGGTTCAGCGGTTATACAACAATCCTTTAATGTATGATTAATATTTCATATGTATTTTTATATTTCTTATACAATGTACTTTCCCTGATATTTTTTAGTAAAACTTTTTAAGACTATTGAAATGTATTGCTCTTTTACAAAATAATAGAAAACTATTATTGAACTTGATTTTCGTTTATACTTATTTGTTCTGGCGCTGTTCCAAATTTCTTACAGTCCCAGGAATAAATTGGAGAATAAATTAATGATAATCATTTCTCTTTGAGACAGTGATTATATGAAACACATCTTCCAAATGCCATGAATATTTAATATTTCATTTCGTATATTTCTAAAGCATAACGGAATTTCCTGCAGCATAGGCACTAATACGCTGCTTGATATAATAGTAACTCTTGAATTGTATAGTAATTGCTGTTTTCATGAAGATATATTAAGGAATGATTAGTTATATTCCATCTTCTGAGTATAGTAAATGGTATACAGAAATGTTCACTAAGATTTAGACAAAACCGTTATTCTGCTTTCAAAGAAATCTCTATTGGCTAATCGGAAACATTTTCCATGTAAATTGAATATTTACCAAAAATTGTGCGCAGGAGATATGTAACTTTAAATTAATTCAATTAATGAAATAATTATAAAATTAGTAATTTTGATTTTCAGACGTTATAATTACAATCAACATAATAGATATATTAAATTGATTTAGATTTCGTGAAATATTTAAGGGTAAGCTTACATATAAATACATATGTATGTGCGCGTATGTAGTGCGCACGTATGTATATTTATATATATGAGTGTGTGTATACGTACATACATACATACATGCATACATACATATGCATGAATATTTGTACGCGCATAATGTTGCATGCCACACATATTCGCAACCAAATGTATTGGTAAAACAGATGACTGTTCAGGAAACGCACGCCAACACACAGGTACACACACACACATATCTATATATATATGTGTGTGTGTGTGTGTGTGTGTGTGTGTGTGTGTGTATGTGTGTGTGTGTGTGTTTGTGCGTATCTATATATATATGTATATATAGAGTGTGAGGGAGAGAGGGACGGAGAGATCGGGAGAGCGAGGTAGAGAGAGATGGAAGGCATGGGGAGCGGGATGAAAGAGAAAGGAAGTACTTAATGTGTATTATTATATCTTTATGAAGGTGGCAGCGCATATATTCCAAAACCTGTGCACATAATTGAGTGAAACCGTAAGTGTGTCTCTACATGCATTTAAGAATATTAATATATTCATATTAACTTATTGACTTAAATACATTCATTTGTAAACAACATTATAAATATTATAAATAACAGAGATTACTGTTTAACTTGCCAGATTAGCCGAAACATAGGGAGATCAGTCAATTGGAAATATTTGGGATAAATACCAATGTAAATAATTAGTTTCCTGAAATTCAGTAATTAAGATGTAAAGAAATATGTAATTAAGACGAAAGGAAACAAATACAAATACTTACATGTTCTGAACATGATTAATGTTGTTATATGTATGCATGGAATAGAAATCTATTCAACTATGTCTTTGAAAATAAAGCTCGACGAGAAAATAAAGACATTCAGAAGTCGAATTTATTTTGAATGGAATAAATTTAATAGCTTAAAGAGGCGAACACAACAACCAGAATGGATAAGCATTCATGTATATATGCACACAACAGTTTATGCTAGAAGAATAGGGAGAAAATTGAGATGTAGGTTATTTATGTTTCCATGTGTTTGCTAAAAATGGGTAAATATGTATTTGTGTATGAATATGTTGTATAAATATCATATTCTCTCACACAAGCTAATGCATAATTACACAACCATATGCCCACTCGTAAATTCATATAAATGATATTCAATATATGTGTTAAGATGCTTGAGTAAGTATGTATATATGCGCAAAATGTTTGATATATAAATATATATGCGTATATGAACACTATTGTATTCCGTGGAACGTATACAAGTTAATTTATAAAATATCCCGTTTGTTTGTTTGTTTGTTTGTTTGTTTTGCAAACTATGGTTAATTTGTGAACTTATAAACCTCACCTAGGGATGTTAATAAAATGGTTTCTAGTCTAATAAATATTCCACAGAACATGTTGCATTTTGGGGTCATAGCGTAAGCGTAATATAAACAGAGATCAGAAAATGTATTAACGAAATGAAGTCTGTACAGCGCAAATGAATTAATGATGTAATAAGCATCAGATATCAAAAAATGCTATTAGCAAGCAAAATCTAGATAAAACATCACATTATTTTAGTCTTTTCTGTATTGCTGCAATCTGAATTTTAAGGTCTTTTGTATTCCAATATTCCGTAATCAATTTTATTTCTTTTTTCTTAATACAAAACTTTTCATGGTTTGACACTTCCTCTTATACATGCTCTTGCATATCTTTTTCCCAAATCTAGAAGATTTTTGCATTCATGTAGTGATGTGTGAGATGTCTTTTGATATCAGATTCTCCTCCAAAGCTAATGAAGGTTTCCGGTACACGGTAAAATTGTTTTAATACACTTTATCTTGTAGTCAAACGACATTATTCAGTCTGAACATATATGGTGTTGTCCAAAATACTGAGAACCTCTCCGCACTAATTTATACGCTCAATGGGAATCAGAAATGAAGAATCAGATACCAATATTGGAAATTTCTTGAAAGATATTTTCTCCGCTTCATAGGCTATAATACAAAATATTGACACCTTGATACCTTGTCGATTATTGGGGACACTTTACATTTAATCCGCTATCTATATATTAGTTTTCTGAAATTAAATAATTAGTTTCCTGAAATTCAGTAATTAAGATGTAAAGAAATATGTAATTAAGACGAAAGGAAACAAATGCAAATACTTACATATTTTGAACATGATTAATGTTGTTATATGTATGCATGGAAATGTTACTTTGATGTGGATAATAGATGATAGGTTTGTGAAGATGATTTTATTATAGATCCACTTCTAAAATTTTACACACAATGCCATGTACACGCACATACATATTGGCACACAACTCAAACACATCCACATATCTTTGTATATATGTATATATGCTGAAAACCAAGATATTCTCGACAAACGCAAGGTTTGAAACCAAAATACTTTTGTAAAGACAGTAGTAACATGTTATATTGCAGGGAATTCTTGATTTTTACAGTAATTTTTCTTCTCTGGATCTTGTCATTCTTCCCGATTTCATCTCTGGAAGCACTATTCTAGCGTACCGTAAAGGTCCTAGCTAAGCTGAGATTTCTTGATCTCCCTTTCCTTTCTCCGCTTCCCATGCTTTCTGTTCTTCTAAGTCTACACAGATCTAATTTGCACGGCTGCAGTTATTTTATATTGCTTATTGAGATTTTAATTTTCACTAAATGAATGAATTACTCTTTCACTTCAGTTAGTTGCTTAGAGTTTTTGGTGTAACCCGCTTTCTCGCTATTCTTTGGTTTCTATCCAGTTGAGCCTAGTTTATCCTGTTGAGTGTCATCTCATCTTGTCCATTTGACTTATTCTCTTGTTGAGAACGCTGGGACATTCGTGGTTTCTTAGTGCGTTTCTCCTAAAGATTTAAGGGGGTGCTGGTAATGAGAGTATTCTCTCTCTTTTATTCTAAGAGTTCTCCAGCGTATTACCTAGAGCTTCCGCTGTGCACTGCATCTGTTATCTCTCGTCTCCAGAATCATTCCCTAGCATTTTTTTTGGTTCTTTACAAACACCTTTTCATTGACATTTACAATACCTCTTCAGTGAATGATGTTTCAGGGAACCATTATCATCAGTAAACGTCTACACTCGGTTTTGTGAGACATTCACCCACCACCTCTTGGGACACTCTGGAGACAGTGCTCACTCTTGAGTTTGGTAATTTGGACAGTGATCCCTTGCCTGTTTTTTTTATATACGATAGCTGTCTTATACACATGCACCAGTCTTATATAGTGGTCATCTCTCTTTCCAGGGTCACTAAACATCCATCGCTGCTTTCAACTTTTCTAGAAGTACAAACGTTACCCAGAAATTCATGAAAGTAGTTACTTCTTGTTTATTCAACTTTGAAGAATGTAGCTTTGACCAGGTGTTGATACCATTGGACAGTATCATTCCATAATTGTGTTTTAATCAAAAACAGTAAAATATTTTTGTTAACAGGTCGGAAATAATAGCCAAAATCACAGCCCATGTACTGCTTCTAGCGTCTGCTTTAGCGTCTCACACTCCAGAGCCAACAAGTGGAATTTTGTTTATATTTTGCTGATTCTATCACGCTATGAGTATCTACTTTATCTCCTTTCCTCTTATCGCAATAACTGTAAGAATTCTCCATTTGCACAAGATATATTTCGTATTTCGTATTTGCATGACATGCAAGCATTAATAATGTCGAAATGATGATGTAAACGTGGAAAACTATACAATAGGAAAATTCCAAGTGACAAAGGTTGGAAAAACAATATCAATCGTTGATATTTCCTAAAATATAGTCCTCTTTTAAACATACACACACATAACCACAAGTATATATATATATATATGTGTGTGTGTATAGATAGATACATACATACACATATATATGTATATATATACATATATACACACATACATGTATACACACATTCGTGTGTATATATATATATATATATATATGTATATATATATACACACAAATGTGTGTATACATGTATGTGTATATATATATATATATATATATATGTACATATCCATATCTGCACATACATATGCTCACATATATCCGTACGTTGGAATACGTTGGAGTAAGGTGTACATGCATCTTTGAACGGGGTTAAGGTTTCATCCGGTCTATCAATCATTTTCACAGACAGATTTATATCTCAACATAAGTAACATCATATTAACAGTCAGTTAACATATAGTAAATTACATACAGGTCTTAAACTATACATATACGATGTCTCGCAATCATGCAATACTGCACTTTGTCTCAATGAAAGTGCAATTAAACTTGAGAAAATCATTTATGTATATACTCAGTCAGTTTTAGAATCAAATAAATAATCATGTTAATGTAAAGTATTCATGAAGTGGTCGAAAAAGTACATAACAATACTGCACAGTTAGACTTTATAGCCTTGCGAAATTCAACGAGTAGATGTCACGGAATTCACCCTTGGAGATATTCCTGGGACTGCAGATTATTTCAGACGCTTCAACATCAAATCATATTGCTTGATTGTAACACAGTAAAATACAATAATACTTGATACAAAATGTATTACACTAGTAAATAGAAAATTAGCAGAATTCTTAGCGAGTTCGGTAGAATGTTTGCATTATTTCATCTGGCTGTGATTCAAAATGCTGCCGAAGTAAATTTTGCATTTAAACCTTTTGGCATCAAAAACCTATAAACAACCCAGAGTAGTGGATTGGTGGGGCCGTAAAAGTGTAAGACTAAGTGTAAAGTAGTTTCTGTTTTGACCCGTGCATTCATTCAGTCACCAGCTCTTACATTGATGCTAGGCATGTTTATTTGGTCAAACATTGATGGCCTATCCGTAAGGCAACGTAGAATTCGTGGAGGAAACAGAGTTGCAAAATATACTACAATATTTGTATTGAATATGATACAATAATAGGCTATACACCATGTTGCGCAATTTCAAGTGTATGTAATACAAAATATAATAGCATATTATATTCAAGAATACATTAAACATATATCACATTAATGTGTATAATTTACAGTGTATATATATATTTAATGTATATAATTTACAGTGTATTGTGTATAATTTACAGTGATAAATCATACACAATAAAATATGACTAGTTGCATTACTTGGAGAGTGTCTTGTTCAATAATACCTAAAACAAATACATTATCTGCTTGCCATATATGCTCAACACATTTTTCGATCCTCGTTAATATTTTCCCATGTTCCTCTTTTTACGCATTTAAGGATGTCCTAGCGTTACTTTTATGACGTTGTCAAATGCCATGGTTTGTATAAAAGTATTTCTTCTGTTCCAGCCACTCAACGTGAAAATGAAATTGCATAAGAATCAGCGGAGTGCATGTTACTTTGGTACAATTGGTGGAGATTCCTTTAACTTGTTGAACTAAGTTTGTTTTCATGTATTTCGTGTATATTATGTTTTATGTATACAAATACTCCAGTGAAGATCTCTTTTGACAGATTCAATATGCATTTGATAATTCCTATCTTAGCACAATACACACGGTGTGATATGTAGATGAAGTAGAACCCAAAGCCAATTGTGTTTCGATACACTGATGTTCTGACATCTGCATCTCTACCAGTACATGAAGGAATTTTTAGATATTTCTTTTCATCTACAAGATACTTGATGCTTCCAGTGAGTTGCTAGAGTACAATGTCATCCAAATATTTCGACTAAATTGTATGTGTTAGAGTTGTACTCTACAGAAGTAAGATTCCGAAGTTTCAATAACATAGGTGTTTGCCATTATTTTTTGAGATGGTAATCTAAACACCATCCTTTCGTGTGTTTGGATATTTGGACATTTGGACATTTTTGCGTAATCTAGACTATTTATTCATCGCACCCTGTATATACATATATAAACATACATACAAACACACACACACATATATATATACATACATATATTTTGATGTTTTGATTTGCGTTAAAATACTTGTCATTATGTAAACGATATTTGATGCACAACACCATTACTCAAATGTACTGCACTATATTATGCTTTACTTACTAATTATATACAGGATTACATGAAGTATGTTAGATGTCGTATGTTAGACTACTTCCCTTATATCTAAATATACTCAGTTACATTATTTAGTTTCACTCAAATTACATCTCTTTCTATGACCAGTTGAATCTTAGTCAAAAACTGGAAATCTAACATGGTCTGACCTGCTAGATATAAGAATCAAACCTTGCTCATTTTAAATCATCACGTTTGAAACAAGGAAAACTTCAAGTGTGACGAGAATGGTATTCACCTAAAAGTTCTCAAGAGACTTGCGCAAAATATCCATAGCCCATTCCTGTAAGTAAGAAATTTTAAAAAAACGATAAATAATGCACGCGTGTCAGAAACTAATCTAACTGTTGTCTCCACAATTATGAAACAAAAGCATCTGACACCTTTTTGTATTTCTTTTATTCTAAGAATATATCGGTGCAATATTTTTTTATATGAAATACTGTAGCTATATTATTATTATTCATTTAGAGTACCTACATATTAATACGATCCAATGGTAGACTATAACCTACTCCGTTTCTACCCATTGTCTGCAGCTGAAATTCTTAGTTCATTTTATTTAATTTTTAGCAAGTATATACTGTTTCTTTTGTTCTTGGTGACAGGTAAGAATTCCTTCACGAAATACTTCATTTCTAAATATTTGTCCTTCATCAGTAAATATCCATTACAAATAAGGTATCATTTAGTGTTACTATTTATTTTTTGGGACAAATAGAAGCTATATATGTAATATTGGTTACAAATTTTGGCAAAAACGTCAGCAATTTCGGGGAAGGTAGAAATCGGTTATATCGACTTAGTGCTGAACTGGTACTTATTTTATTGTCCTTGAAAGGATAAAAAGCAATGTCGACCTTGGCAGCATTTGATTTCAGGGGATAAAAACAGAAGAAATGTCGCTGATGTTTTTGTTCGACGTGACAATGATTGTGTTAGTTCGCCGCCCATCATGCATGTTATATGTTTCAATACAACATTGAAGGCACGGATATTCAGTTTTCTCACGTAAGACATATCACATCGATGAATACTATGCTGTAAATGTCTTCAAAAGGAGATATTTCACTTCAATGAAATAAAAAATTATGATAATATTCTCTATGTAACATTATACAATATTTTACCTTGCTTTCAAAGTGAAAATCAGTCACTGTAAGAAATAAAGATATCACTAATACTTTATATACCACACAATTTGCTACAGAATTTTTTATTTTAATCTGAAAAGTACGTTTTATTCAACTTATTTACAAATCTGAAATGACATACCATTCAAATAAATAATTAGCATTTTATTAAAACATTAAAGGACATGATTATATGCTGAGCTAACGATATTCATAAACTTGTACGCTTTGAACGAAATATATTCAAAACAGATTATTTGCACGGGAAAAAAACACAAAATTCGTGAAATTTTAAAAAGTGCTTTCGCTTTTGATGAATTTTAATTTATTCGGATTGCATGAAACTTTTTGTCCATAAATTTGATATAAATTGTGAGACAGAATTTGCATAATATATTTATAATACTTTGACTCTTGGACCTATTCATGCAAATATTATATAGATTTCAATTTATATTTGTCATATAATGATCTAATTAAAAATTTATAGCAATACTTATTTTAAAATATATACAGTTAAAAAAGTGTAGGGAAGAATATACACCGTATATGTTTATGATTATTGATATATATATATATA
>NC_068984.1:64082267-64087729 GCF_001194135.2 Octopus bimaculoides
TATATATATATATATATATATATATATAAATGTTAGTGTTTGTGTGCGTCCCCGTAATCTAGCGATTCGGCAGAAGTGTCTAATAGAATAAGTACTTTGCTGACCTGAAAGTTTTACGATTACTTGTAAAGATGACATGGACGGTTTAAGTCACGTTGTCTCCTGCCATGCTGCACATCTCCCCACTGTCCTATATGTGTGACTTTTATACATACATCTATATTTTGCAAAGCTGGTTATAGGCATATGTTCTTTTACTAGATTCTATCAATTGACTGCAGACATGCTGGAGCACCGCCTTTTACTAAAATAAATCGACCCCAGAACATATTCTTTGTAAGCCTGGCACTTATTTTATCGATCTCTTTGCCGAACCACTAATTTACGGGAACTAAACACACCAGTATCGGTTGTGGGGGAGCCAAACGCAGACACAAAGATACGCACACATGAACATATATGCATACACACACACACAAACACACACACACGCATATATATAATATTTTACATGATGTTTGGTATGAGTGAATCTGTGTTGTAATAATTACGGTTTTGATTTCTAAGGATCGTCTTGCACATAAAAGCACACATTATTTTAGGTCATTTAAAAAAATTAACTGTGCCAATCCCAATCATTGATCAGCCTTAATATGGGATATAATAACCGATATAAATGTTTGAGTATTGTTTCGTGAATTTCCAGTCACACTATACGTTCTACAAAGAGAATTACTAAAGGAAAAATATGGAGAGAGGTAACATAAAATAGTGAATGATGTGTACCATTACTAAGCTTGGTGGCAGACAAAACACAAGGTAAGAGAGAAAAAATCATAGAGGTAGAGTAAAAGCAGGAGACGGAGTAAGTGACAGGGTATTTATGGGAAGGGCTATACAAGCAGACACTTTTTTAAATTTTATTTGATATCTAGGTACCGAATACGTTTCTTTTAAAAAAGTGCATATTCAATTCATTAGTTTATATAGGCACCAATAAATTTAAAACTTCAATTATAATGTTGGCATGTATACCGTATTTTATTATATCACTCAGCGTAGCAAAAGTGTACTTCCAAAGTTACTCGTCACACGACGAGTATCGCTCAAGTTGCGTCAATAATGGTAGACCTTCACTAGCGTATTTATCTTGATTTAACGACCATCTTACGAACGATACTATGTGAATGTTTAGGTACGTCTGCCTGTGTACGCATGTATATATGAACATATATTTGTTAAGTTATATATGCATGTTTGTACAGTTATATATATATGTATCTTTAAATACGTAGCATGGTTTAATATACATAATCTGTGATTATCAGTGATCCTCAGTGGATGGGAATCTCCTTTAAAGTACAAGAATGAAAAATTGCATATTTGACTTCGTACAAATGGGGTGGGGCTATTTGTAACACAGCACGATTTTCTTGAAATTGATATCGATCAATGCAATTTGAATTTGACCGTTTTATTTACTACTTCACAAATTTCAAAGAGGCAGCCATATAATTCCATTTTGCTCCACCACACAGCCATCGGTATGACGTTATCCCCTTCTACTCCAAACCCTGGCTCGGACATCTGCTACAGAAATGCAATATTGACGTTGGTCAGAGAAGACTATAGTATTCCACTGCTGATATCACCAGGATATCTGCGAGGATGGGAACCATAGCCGGACGTGGACAAGACAGATTGAAAGATCTCAGCCGGCGCCGAACTGTCTTTGCATGAATGGGTCTGTGGTGAGTTCCTATGGTCTGCCTAGTTGATTCTGTTGCCCTCCGGAATCAGTCTTGCAAGTACTGTCAGTGCAAGTGGAGCTATTGACGTTCCCTTGTAACTCTCTATCGGTCACTGCCTGGATCATTATGCGTACTATTTGTGGCGTTGTATCGTTCCCTCAACCGCTCAAATGTCTGAATACTGCAGTATTAATAATTATCCGTGGACGTTGAGCAGCATGGAGAATTCCGATGGCGTGTTCCATCTAATTTCGTCTCGGTCTTCGCGTACTTGTTGCATTCGGGGAAACGAATGACAGGCCGGTAAATAAGGATTCCTATTACACCCAATGAGTCAACGTTTTGCACGTGCATCATGAGTTTCATAAAGATGCGTTCGCGAGCATTACCATGTTCTCGAAAGGTGAGCGAGTTTAAAACCTACATGCAATCATTCAGATTGCAAAAGAGGGAGGTGTTATCGATTGTGGTCAAATTACATGGAAATGTGATACAATCCATATAATTTCAATATCGTGTATGAAACAAATAATCTTTTACAATGCGATTTTTCTTGGAAACCACATGCTGTATTGTTTGGCATTCGCACCAGAAGCTTCAATACGAACATTTCAGAGAGGGTGACTGTCAATCCGAGGACAGTGCAACATGAGGACATGTATCGAGAGTGATAAAAATCAAACATGCAGTCAACATCATGGTGTTTAGAGTGATCACTAGTGACGACGATGTTAAGCTTCCATTCATATTCCTACACGGCCTCCGACTCAACCCGGATGCCTAATTCAAGTGCCTTACCGAGGCAGTGTTGCCCTTGGTCAAAGGGTGGCTGCTGGAAGACCCTATGTCTGGCAACAGAACTCTGCACTATGCCACACAAGCAGGCGGACAATTTCTGCGACCACATCGCGCTTAATATCTGGCCACATAACTCCCCAGGCATCAACCCCCTTGATTATTATGTCTGGGGTGCAGTTGAGCGAGAGACCAACAAAACTCCTTGTAACACTAAAGATGAACTCTTGGCAGGGATTATGGCACCATTCACCAACTTAAACAAGGAGACCGTCCAGAAGAGCTGCAACAGATTCTGAAGTCATCTGGAAGCCGTGGTTGAAGCCAATGGCAATTTTATTTAATAAATTCACTATTTAGTATTTCAAAATATTTTTATGTAATTTTAGTAAATATATCTGTTAAAATGAGATGTTAGTGTTATTTTCATTTAGAGGAGAGTTTACCCACTGCACCTTGTATACATATATCTACTATGTAATACATATATGCATGCATATATATATATATATATATATATATATATATATATATTCCATGGGGACCTACATATGTATTTATGAACTGTAACATCTCTTTTTCGACTCCAGCATAGAAACTTCAGTACCAATTCAGATAAAGCTACATTAAAATTTCTTAGCAAATCTGAAATGAAGCACATGAGGTGTAAATTTCTAGAATGTTACATTTTAGAAGTTATATCACTCTAAATCTATGTATATTCAGATTATTTGAAGCATGGCTCATAACAATTTGTCATGTTAACGGAGTAGATTTTGCAGCATGCGTTTGGCAGTCCTATTGTCTTATGCTATCGTTTCTTATTGAAATACAGCTTGTAGAATGTGGATAGCATTTAAACATGACGTGACTGAGGTTATTTTCATGAATAATGTATTTTATTATTAGAAAGCATTGTTCATTCACACATGAGTCATCTGCCATACACGCATATACTCACGCTGTGAAATTCACAGATCTCTGGAAAATAAATAAGCATTTTCTTTGTAATCAAATGAAAGAAAATATAGACTTTTCAACTGTTCATGGATTTGTCCATTTCTGAATATTTGTGTCAACTTCGAGAGAATTTGACATTGTGCATTTTTTTCTCTAAATACATGATACTTGCCAGTTTTCTTGTGAGGCCTAAAAATACAAAATTGTATGCTACTGAGCATGCGCAATGATCAGCTGATCTAGATTTTGTAAACAATTCCCACAAGAAAAAAGAAAAATGAAAAACTCTTCAGTGCTACACTTCATATTCATGCTAACCATTAAATGTGGATCAGCTCAAAAATTTACATTTATTATCACGTACCAAAGTTTTTAAAATAGTTTCATACTACAGTTGCTATCATTTAAACCCACGTATATATTTCTTTATAATTCTGTATATATTTCTTTATAATTCATCTGTTTTACCAAATTAAAAATAAAGAACATACTTTTGCATCTAAACCGTCCAGACATATTATTAGAGAACTTAATGTTTCTGTATAATGACGAAAATGCAAATAGAAGCATGTCGGAATAATTAATTGGGAACTACCTGTGTCTAATGTAATGAGAGTAAGAGTTACTATTGAAAATATTTCAAGATAGTTTCACTTTTTATAGCTGTTCGTCCTTCTGTATATCTTAATCGTTTAAGATGAAGATGTTGATCTAATTGCACAGAACATCTTATCGTTCATGTCCTTCATATTTTTCTTGATGCTGTTTTGTTCTCATAAGTGGTATTTCATGAACTCACTCTCTATACCCGCAGACGCATTGGAATTCTTTAAGTCAGTGGTTCCAAAAGTATGAGTTGCGACCCACTGATGGGTCACGAACGGAATCCTAGTGGGTCGCTAAAAGTTATAAAATTACGCATTAGCTTTGATTAACTGCTGTCTATCGATATAGTTCAAGACTCACGTTACAGTTTCAATACAAGACTGGTTGCCTTATCAAGCAGTAGGCTTTTTTCACGAACTTAACAAATCAGAGGTGGTCATTTTCTCAAGTTATCTATTCGTACGTAATCGTAAAAAGGAAAAGTCTGTTTTTAACCTAATTATAGAGAACTTTAACTAGGCACAGTACAACACTGATAGAGCCGATGACAGTTACTGCTTCGAAGTTTTGTATTAGAGTTAATACCTGAAACTATCACGCATTGAACCTGGTGTTAATTCTATTATTGAGCGTAGCAAGAAACAGGCTCATCCTTCTCACAGGCCTCAATGAAAATGTAATCTGAAATAAATTTGTTTCTTTCATTAATGTTTTTACTCAGTAGAGTTAAGTGGGTCGCCATAAACGGGTGTCATAAATAGTGGGTCACGTCTCTAAAAAGTTGGGGAACCACTGCTTTAAGTCAATACGTTATGCCATATGGGCAAGCAACATCAGTTTGCCTTCAAGACCAATACATTTTTTCTCTTACAGTGATATCCAATCCTTTCGCACTTATATCATATTCTTACCGATTCCTTAATTCTTTTATCCCTCTGCCTCTACCCCTCTCTCTCTCTTCTCTTCCCACGTGACCGGTGTTCGGCCAAGCCTGATCTTTCTTTCTTGACCAGCCCTTGTGCGTACAACACCGATATTCCTCCCTGTGTCTGTGAAATCTTGTATCCCTGCCAGCTTAATTTAATTCGTTTTAAGTCGAAAGACACTTGTTACGTCCTGTTATTAATTTTATTGTATTTGTGTAACAGTGTTCTTTTATTTCCGTCCTCATTTTTGTATACATTCGCTGCTTTCTTCCAAGGAATCTAATGTCCTTAGCTTAGTTTTTCCTTGGGGATGGCCAGATTGGAACAATAGCGAGAATAACCAGCCGAAATTGCAAAGATAATCTGGGTCTCGACTGAGGAAAGAAAACTCCGAATGACTTGTCCTTGTTTTCTTTGTATCGTC
>NC_068984.1:64087739-64094385 GCF_001194135.2 Octopus bimaculoides
ATATATATATATATATATATATATATATATACATATATATATATATATATACACATATGTATATATATATTAATATATATATATTATGTATGTTTGTATGTATGAATGTATCTTTCTATGTGCGTATGTATGTATGCATGTATGTATGTACGATTGTCTGTATGTATATTTCTTTAATCAAGATGTCATATTGGGTGACTTACGCATTTGCCAATCTTACAGTATACTGAACACAAGGGGTTTTTTGTTACCTTTCTTGCAGTGTGTAGTGCATTTTAAAGGCCTGTCTTCACGTTTTTCTATTTAATTTTGTGTGATATATTTTAGCCATGCTCTTCGTATCCTAACATTTTGCAGTTTTGTAAGTTATGCATTTGTTCTTCGTTTCTTATAACACGGATAAAGCTATTCTTGCTTGCTTCTCACTGTAGCTACTTTGTAATCATTTGGAGGGTCCTTTCTGTGAGGAAGGGGATTCATACGTATTCAACCTTTTGTAACTAGCCTTCAGCTTTGTTCCTTCAGCTTTGTTCAGAAATTTATACTATTTTGGTTACGTACTTTAACCAGATATTTTTGGTTTGCGCAAATTACTTGAATATCCACAAATTATTCATTATCATGTTTGTAGTGTCATTGTGTTTTTGCTTTCACATTCCCTTTCCACACCATTGAATTTTTCTCTTTCTTAATCCATTATGCATCTTTATTGTGATGAATATTTCTGTTCTCTATGCATTACGAATGTGATTGGATTTTTTTTATTATCATTAGTGTGTTTTCCAATGAGAAACTTTTTCCTTGATGTATATCAAAGAGTCTTATAAAGCATGTATTTGTCAGATTGAGAGCCGTTTTACTTTCCTTACAATTTCTGAAGATCTTGCCTTTTTGTAGTATTATATTTTTAAATAGATTTAGTTTGTTCTTTTTCATATTTATATCTCGCTATGTAAGCACATGTCTTTTCTCATTTTGACAATCTTCTATTGTGTGTTTTCTTGTCACTCTTAAGGGACTGAAAAAAAAATAATGTAAGATAGTCAAGTTTGCTTTTCGAGGAAACAATTTCTTGACAAATCTAGTATCTCAGAATTATTAACGAATGATGTTTGTTTATTTTATCTGTAGCTTCGGGAAACATTCCGTTGGTGTATGTTGATTGATTTTATTATAGTCAAGTCTTTTCTTATTTTGTTTGCAGTTAATATTTGATTTTCCCCATGGTTGCGTCTGTTTATTCTATTGCGGTCATTGTTATTCTGTTTTCGTTATGCTAACGTAGAGTTTTCCTCGTGCTACATATTAGAAAGTGTATTTGTTTGGATTTTTCTGGTCATGAGCCACCTATTGTTCTGTTTGTTTTAACGTGTATTTTTTGTTCTAAGCATGTTTTGGTGGAGGGGCTCTCTATTTTATGCATGTGCATGTGTGTAAGTTTGAAACGCGTATGTGAGATTTATCTTTGCTTAACTCTAAATCAACTTTGATTGAAGATACCTATGATTGAAGGCGCTGGATTCCAAAACAGCCAGTATTTTTGACTGAATACATCAAAGATTACATTATTATATATGTTCTTCCTCCTTTAAGCCGATAATAAGAAAGTTGAGTGGCATTTGGCTGTTATATCTTGCAGCTTAAAAGATACTTTCTCATTCATTTATGAATATTTTATCTCCTATATCACCTTCTTTGAAATTGTCTTCATAACATCATTTCTTTGTCATTTTCTGTTTTTGTGTTTGGTGAGTTATATTTCATTGTTTTCTTCGTTTCTTAATGTCTATCATTTATAATTGTGTCAATACCGTTGGTTTATTTTCTGCGAGTTGCCAGTGCATGAGTCGATCTATGTTTGGTTTTTAAATATTATAAATATACCTACATTTCTTAAGGTATTTAAGTTTTGGCTTTCGATTTTCATTGAGAGTATACTTCGACCTTAGTACTCACATATCGTTTCTTCACAATATTGGGGCATAAGAAAGTTGAATAGATTCATTTGCACTGAGGAAGAATAGAAATTTGCTTCGATCAGAAACTTACATTTGTACTCACTATTTGCATATGCAGACGGTCACTAGTTTTCTAGGATTCCAGTGCTGTGCTGTGTTGCGAATAGTATAGCTATGTGGTAGGTATACACGCAAGACTCTACATATTTTTATTTGGTTCATCGATCCTTTGAAGTGTTCGTTTTAGTAGCATGGACACTAACACTTAAGAGAACGGCACGTTTGACATTGATGTTATACGGGATTTAATGTATGATTTCATTAAGCTCAAACAACGGTGTCCCTTTACGTCTTTCATCAATGGGTATATATAATTTTCACTCTTTGTATTGTTATTCATGGTTCATCTGATCTGCAAAGTTGCGTTGTTTTTGTTTTTAAGTTAATACGCATGACTTACTTTTCTATCTCACCTTAAAATTTTGTATTCTATCTAACCTTAAAATTTACATTGACACTTTCTTTTCTGCATAAGGTAAGCAAAGTATATAACACATCAGATTTCATGTAATATTACAAATTAATTACTTGTTTTTGTTTTTCTTGAAATTTCTTGTCTGAGGTTTAGTATCACTTTGTTTACAGATATCTTATATCATTCTTCTTTCACCTATTTATATGTCGTGTCGTTTCACCTAATTATTTGTCGTATCGTTAGCATCGTTGTTGCTTATAATTGTTATTACGATTATAGGCAACATAATCATCAGAATCAACATAGCCAAAATCGTCATTTGATCAAATAATTAACACGCTGGAAAAATGCATTGAAATATTTGTTTGAGTGGTTTACACTTCGAGCTCAAATTATACAGAAGTTAACTTTGCCTTTCACCTCAACTGGCGTCGATTACCTAAAGTAAATAGACTCAAATACTGAGTTTATTTAATCGACTAACACCCTCCCAAAATTTCGACATTTTACTGAGCATGTCACATAGAGTAATTTCATATTCATACATACACCTATGCTACAAACAATGATAAAATGTAACTTACTAGCCACATGTTATTTGAAAATAAGCATTGCAATATCTGGAATGCGAATATAGAAATAAATAATAGTTTCAAATTTGGACTCAAAACCTCCAATTCATTGATTAAAACGACCCTAGTGATCAACCAAAAGAAATGTCACTGAGCATTTTGTCCGCTGCGGTAACGTTTGACATTTCGTCGCCTTCATGTAGTTATAAAATAATATATCATAATACATCGAGTAAAAACAGATTCGACCAAAAAATGCAATGAGCTATAAGTAAAACTCGAACTACGGATAAAGTGTACACAAGACCTTTGTGTTAACCTTATACTAAGACTTCTAAAACTAAAGCATCTAATTTATGCAGTTTAAAGCAGCATATCTTTCAGGTTGCATGCTGTCATTACATCGAAGCAGTATTTAACTGTTACTTTATTTCTATTGTTTCCGGAACGATGAAAGGTAAATTAGTCCTCAGAAAATTTAATCTCAGAACGTAGAGTCAGAAAAAATGCCGCTAAGTATTTCGGACAGCGGACAGGCTATTCTGCCACCTCGCAATATATTTTGATCTAACAATTGTGGCTACATTTACATAAGAGATTCCTCGACAAAGAGATTCTGCTTGCTCACCGCTTAGTTTGGTTTAGTACTGTTCTTTTTATTAAAGCAGTGAGCTGGTACAACCATTAGTACTCCGGCAATTCGCCTGTCTTTACATTCTGAGTTCAAATTCCGCCGATATCGACTTTATATTTTATCCTTTCAGGGTAGATGAAATAAGTACCAGTTGATCACTGCGGTCGATTTAAACTACTTACCATTATTTCATGGCCTTGTGCTAAAATTTGAAACCTGATTTTTTTTCCTTTCAAATGTTAATACGAGGCCATCAATTTCTTCTAACTCTACACAATTTGAACTTAATATTTCCTATTTTCGTTATTTTCGTTACATTTTTTCGCCGGGCAAACGTGTCCAGCTATGTGCATCTTGGATAGTTGATACGCGTTGTGTGTGTGTATGAATGTGAAATTATTCCATTTGGCTTATGCTCAGTTCCAAGACTATTATTTAATGTGCGCTATATATAATGATAAATCCTTGGATGTTGTTATGCGTTTGTTAGTGTGTTACAAATACTTCCGCAGTATATTTGTTTTAAAGCCCCACATTCTAGTTTTCCCTGTTTCTGGATGTTTATACGTGGATTGCTTTCTCATTTCTTTCAGAGTTATATATTGTTGTCTGCTGGAATTGATACGTTGAATCGTAAACATTTCTTTATATAATAGTTTTAAACAAAAGTATGCGGTCAATTTTTATATCATTCCCAATGTCTGCATGAGTTACCAATCCCGAGATAAGTCATTTTGAAGAGTTCGCTGATATATGTTTACACTGTTTCTTTCTCGGTATTTCATGTTTCTGACGTAATTTACTGTCTATGAAGCGTTCATAACTGTCAATCCTGTACGTCTGTAAGAACTTACCAGTTGCACAATACGAACTGTTATCTCACATTAATTTCTGTGTCAGATGGTGTAAATTGTATCTATGTGCAGCATTTCTTTCTTATTCTATTTTGTCTTGCCAATTCAGTTGACGTTCAATCGAGATTATTAATATAACTTACAATTATAACTACTAGAATATGGTGCCTATTATTTTACTTTTAGTATTTAACTCTGTTTTATGTATTAATTTAATGTCTATACTTTCCCTTCCTAAACTATTATTTCATTACCGTGTAGTGTTGCCGTCTAGTTTATCAATTCTGTACAAGTTAATGTAATTCTGTCTTGGTATAATACTCATAACTCGCTTTCTTTATCTAACATAATATTAGTATATTTAAATTAATTTTCCTATTTTCTATACTGTCTGGCGACGTTTTCTAATCCGAATGTCATATAAATGCGTCTCGCGTCTCTTCGCGTTGTTTATAACAGTGATTACAGTTGTTTATCATCCATAGTATACAGCCGGAAGTCATTCATAAGCAACACATGTTTGATTGATTTCCTACAATATTTCTGTCCGAGTTGGTCTAGTTGAACATGTAGTTTCACAGTCTTAAGGTCAGACATATAAGAGGCGCTAGGAACTTCCATCACATCATTAATCTAAAACTAATGAGAATTGCAATTTATAATTCTATTTTTATATTTTCAAAATTATGGGCCATGTATTTATGTCATAACTGATATACATTTTTATGGCTGTTATTCATAATACATTCTGTTATAGGTACTAGGATTAGAATTTGTGCGTAGGGAGCTAGTTGAGTACATCAGCCCCAGTTCTTGATTGGTATTTATTTCATCGACCCCAAGGGGATGAATGGCAAAGTTGACATCGACGGAATTTGAACTCAGAACGCACAACCAACAGAAATGCTGCTAAGCATCAACTCCGCCAGCTCGCCGGCTTATAATTGCTGTTAATAACAATGTTGCCGAAACGGTCTATAGCTTTCTGCAGTTTTCAATTCTGCAGTTTCTCTACGCTATGATAAAATGTTGAGCAGGATTTAATTTGTCTTTTGCATGTTTGTTACGCTTTCCAAAATCAGAATTCGTCGTCAAAGATATTAATGCAGTTAAGCATTTGTATTCTGTACGCAAACACTTTACGACCGTCTAGATTTGGAGATTATCTGTTATTTAATCTTGAGGATTCAGATGTGCTTTCTTTTTGTTTTGTTTTTTTCTGTTGTTGAATCATTTAGGTAACGTTTGTTGTTCTTTCAATTCATCATTAAATACTATTGGTAGATATATTTATGTGTCGACGTTTAAATAATTCAACTAAACGTTGGAAATTTTATCACATCCTCTTAGGTTCTGCACTTACTGGTTAAAAGATTTTCGTCTGTGACAATCCTTAGATGTCCATGCATCCAACAAATATTTCTGCATCTCATTCTTATAGAGCCGCTTAAATTTCCATTTTATTTTTACATAGCCCTTGAGGAAAGCATTATCGGGCTATAGTGAAACTTTTTTGTTTGTTCACGTAATCGTTGCTTCTTTCGATAACGAGGGGACTATTAATGATTTAGTGAGGATATCTCCAGGCTTTCTTTGATTTCATTTTATTCTACATCATTGTAGCCTGTGTATCTTCAACTATTTCCATTTGTATATTTACGCTATTGATTTCATTAGAGATTCAGATATCTCTTCTTTCATTTTTATGTTTCCATGCATGATTATCACAATGCTAGTGTGCTTTCAAACATTCTCGTATAAATAGCTCTGAGGAACTCTCTTCATATCTTTGTAACTACGATGGTTGCTACACAGATTATTTGATACATCCTGGTGGTACTTATATTAGCATCAGTTTTCCTAAACTCTACTTCAGCTAGTTTTTAGGCTTTCTTTTTCATTGCCGTTGGTATTTTATTATTAAATTCTAACCTTAAATGTGTGTGTCAATTATAATATTTTTATATTTATTTCTCACTTAAAACTATTTTGATACAATCCTATCTTGTTTTCGATTGTTTCTCATATTTCATTTTAATTATATCTCTGTTTCAGATTTTTGCTAAGTTTTCTCTCTGTTTTTCTTATTCTTTTAGACTAGTTTGTTTCGTTCAACATTTATTTAATTATTGTGCAATGGACTACATGCAACA
>NC_068984.1:64094395-64095621 GCF_001194135.2 Octopus bimaculoides
TCCCTCCGCTAGCAATATATATTGTATATAAAGGGTACACCTTCGCACCGATAACCAGCGCAAGATCTGCCTGAGGTTAAACAGTGGTAACAAGAAACAGTAACTTTGATGTGATGAATGACTTTTCTTGTTGCTTTAGTTACTACTCTGATAATGAAACACATCAAGAAGTGTCAATTCCTGAACTTCAAGAAACCAGCCATTAACAATAGGATAGAACTACGCGAAGCAGGCTGGTTGCTGTAGCTACGACCGTCTACACATGCCACCTTCCTCCTTCCTCTCTTCTCTCTTTTCACCACGAATACGCTTCTGGGCAACAAACGTTTTCCAACTTCCGCATTTCCGAATGGCCAGATGAAACGGTATTTAACCCGAAATGTAGAAATACAAGTTAAAATTGCAACTTTTTGTTATGTTTTCAATTTCTAGTTTAGTTTGTAACTTCTTGCAATGTTCCGACTTTACAGAAATGTTTAATATTTAATTTCATATATATTTGTATGTGTGTGTATGTGCGTGTGTGTGTGTATGTGTGTGTGTGTGTGTGCGTGTGTGTGTGTGTGTGTGTGTATACGTGTGTGTATGCGTGCGTATGTATCAGAGAGTAAGAGTGAATGCTTGAGAGATGAGGTGCGAATGAAAGAGAGAGAATGATAGTCCCCATGACTTTAGAAAAAAGTTATAACAATCATTATTTGTTCGGTGGCCTCGATATTTCTAACTTCAACAATTTTATTTTTCTGGTTTGAATTTGTCTATTTTGTTTCCGTATGTTGTTTATATTTCAGTTACTTATTTTAAACACTTTAATATGTAAAAATTAATTAATTGTGACAGAAGCAGTATTAATACCAAACGGTAATATTCATCCCCACTTAAAAGAAGATGATATGATATAACAGAATAATTACGATAGTTGCCATGACAGGTTTTCTCATGAGTAGAATAGGATAAATACTAGCTTTACTATATCTTTTATTTCCTGTGGCTAACTCTTTACTTCTTACAGTCATTTGATTGTGGCCATGCTGGAGCACCGCCTTTAGTCGAGGAAATCGACCCCAGGAATTATTCTTTGTAGGCCTAGTACTTATTCTATCGGTCTCTTTTGCCGAACCGCTAAGTTACGGGGACGTAAACATACCAGCATCGGTTGTCAAGCGATGTTGGGGGGACACACACAGACACACAAACACAGACACACACACACACACACACACACA
>NC_068984.1:64095711-64099791 GCF_001194135.2 Octopus bimaculoides
ATATATATATATATACATATATATACACATATATACGACGGGTTTCTTTTCAGTTTCCGTCTACCAAATCCACTCACAAGACTTTGGTCGGCCCGAGGCTATAGTAGAAGACGAATGCCCAAGGTGCCACGCAGTGGGATTGAACTCGGAACCATGTCGTTAGTAAGCAAACTACTTACCACACAGCCACTCCTACGCCTAACTGTTTTTTTATTTTCACACATTGCCCGTTTGTTTTGATATTCCCATTTTGTTTCTGTAACTAATATTTTGTTGTTTCGAAAAAGAAATTAAAGCTTCTTTGGTCTTCAGATGTTATATGTGCCTCTTGTAATAGACATAATTGTGGGATATCTTAGAGCTGACTCTTTATTTAGATTGTCTTCAATTCATGGGTATCGATTTATATTTCTCTCTGGAGATAGAGACTTTTGCAAACAGATATTTTTCTTTTGCTCCCTAGGCCTCAAATGTAAAATATTTCATTTTCATACTGGACCGATTGGTACAGATATCATTTGTATTTTTGTCATACATTTGACCAAGTAATTCATGGTTGTGTATTAACTTGAGTAACATGAGTGTATTTACTCTTGGAGGTTAATCGACTGTCAGTTCATAATATATTTAGAAGATATGACAAAGTAACTAAATGGCGATAGTGCTTACTTTCTTAATGTTTCACGCTTCCAGATATGATTTAGTAAATGTCTCATTATTCTCAATGGCGTTTTATATCGTTTCAGTCAGGTTAATTGTTATTTTCCGAAACCATGAAGCGGCCATGAATATTGTACTTCATCCGCTGTGATACTGTTATTTTTTCTTATATAAAGATTATGTCCTTCTTAGAATAAAAACATTCTCCTGGATTCCACAGTACACAGTTCTTTCTGAAACACGAAAATGAAATAATAGTGTGATTATCAGAATCTTTATTTTAAACCAATTTTGCACAGAATGTATGTAAATACTCGGTTAGTGGCTTTGGATTTTGGATACAGGATTAACAGGGATATTTTAAATTCGCTTTGTTTCTCTTGTAAATTCATGTAAGAATTGCTGTTTTCTAGACTTTCTTCCTTGACGATTACTTGGCTATCAGTACACTTCTTCCACAGATTTACAACAATAGAAACAAACGCGTTATCATTACTATAATTTCTTTTCATTTGTGTATGCAATAGTCTGGATTTGCAAACATTTGCCAACTTCTCCTTATAAGCTTGTATACGGCTATGGATCACGCACATAGACGATTTATGGATGTTGACCACTTTGTCTTTTAATGTTGCATTAGGCTAGGTATCATATTGCTCATTCTCTCTTTCTCTCCCTTTGTACATCAGCAGGTTGTATTTACTTTCCGCTGCCCTTTCTATTCTGTTATCATACCAATTTTAAATTCTTGTTGTTTAATATTACAAATTTGTTCCATAAAGGTCGTTCACTTTTATATTCTGTCTAGTGATAGTTTTCTGATGGCTTAGGCAGAGGTGGAAAGTAGGTTTTACGATACATCTTACGATTAGTAAGATTGGTCAAAGAAATAGATGGAGTTAAACTCCGACCATTGGCACAACCCGAATGATTGCAAGGGATTATATTCCGTCAAATAAACTCAAAGACCAGCTGATGACTATTATGTAGATGGCCGTTGTAAATTCCTCTCTGGAGGTGATTCTCAGCTGGTCTTGCAGAAATATATTTTATGCCATACTTGATTCACAACACTCTGGTTGAATTGAGACCTTAGTAATGAAGAGAAACACATATGCCCAATTCCCCATGCAGTGACATCAGACGTATTCACATAAAGAGTTCCATTTTCTATACAATCAGTAATAAACTGCAGTATATCATGTGCATGTCTGTGAACATTTTAAACATGAATTATTGGATACTATTGGGTTCATGAGCACCCACTTTTCATATTTTCTGAAGCATCATCATTATTATTATTGTTCTTATTGTTTTTGTTGTCGTCGTTGTTTCAGGTTTGGTCTTATTAGGAGCATTTCATCCGTCTTAAAGTTCTGAGTTCAAATTCCGCGGAAGCCGACTTTGCCTTTCATCTTTTCGGTGTCTATAAAATAATTACTAGTTGAACACTCGGGTCGATGCACCCTCTTTTACAATTGCTGGCCTTCTGCCACAATTTGTAATCATTATTATAATTATTGTCATCATCACTAGCCGTAGAAGCAGCAGCAGCAGTAGTAGTAGTGGTAGTAGTAGTAGTAGTAGTAGTAGTAGTAGTAGTAGTAGTAGTAGTAGTAGTAGTAGTAGTAGTGGTGGTGGTCGTGGTGGTGGTGGTGGTCGTGGTGGTCGTGGTGGTGGTCGTGGGGCGGTAGAGGGTGGTGGTGGTGGTGGTAACAGCAGCAACAAAAGCAGCAGTAGCAGTGTCAGTAACAGCGGCAGCAGCACCAGTAGTAGTAGTAGTAGTAATAGTAGTAGTAGTAGTAGTAGCAGTAGCAGCAGCAGTAGTAGTAAGTCAATTCTTGGTAGCACACCGTTTTAGTTGATCCGATCAACGGAACGGCTTGCTCGAGAAATTAACGTGCAAGTGGCTGAGCACTCCACAGACACATGTACCCTTAATGTAGTTCTCGGGGAGATTCAGCATGACACAGAGTGTGACAAGGCTGGCCCTTTGAAATACAGGTACAGCAGAAATAGGAAGAAAGAGTGAGAGAAAGTTGTGATAAAAGAGTACCGCAGGGTTCGTTACTATCCCCTGTCGGGGCCTCATGAAGCTTTAGGTGTTTTCGGTCAATAAACACTCACAAAACCCGGTCTGGGAATCGAAACCACGATCCTACGATCACGATTCCGCTGCCCTAACAACTGGACCATTGCGCCTCCAATAGTCATTTCGTACACGCCTCATAAACCCATAAATTTCTATCTCTTCAGATAACCAAATAGAATATTCATTTTCTGCAATGGCAAAAATTATCATATTGTGATTAAAACTACTGGACAAATGTAAACTATATATGAGAATGTATTGTCGCAGTAAATCCAGAGAAATTGTAGCTTAAATATGCTGAAAACTTTGGCATATAATCAAAAGCAAGAAGCAGGTTAAGATTAATTCAAAGTAAATGACATTTTTCCGATGCTGAGTTGAATGGATAAACTGGCAAAGTTCCTATCATGGAGATGTGATGCGAAGCCAACTAGGATTGGTATGATATTCCTGCCCTGACAGCAATAGTTAACATTGTAAACATCATTGATTTGTAAGCGTCGCATAGACAGCATATTCGAGATGTACGGCAACATTTTAAGATAATTTTACTTAAAGCAATTGTTGGGAATATTCTGCAAAATCTAAAAACATCTCAATTTAACTTCGATCATTTTCAAAGCAATTTATTTTTAGGAAATAAGAATTAAATTCCTTAATTTACAAATACGTTTGGCCTTGATTGATTTCTTTATTAACATTCTGGCAGATACAGATTGGAACATGCAAGGGCATGGCAAAATCAATTTAATAAAAAATGTTTTAGTAGAAAATAATTGTGCTGCAACTGTTATTCCTATAACCAAAATTTGTTATTGAATATGTGAGGCATATTATTAGTAAATGCTATTTAAGGGCTTCTTTATGTTACTATATCTAATATAATTTCCATTTCTAGTAGTAGTCATTATATTTCTCTTTATCGAACAGGATTTGAGAATTTTATGAGGACAGGACATGCAGTATAAATGTATGTGCTTGCAACTATGTAGCTATATATAATGCATATCACTAATTAATTAGTTGCACACAAAATATGAATAATTTCAGCAGTAAAAGTAGAAATTTATTCAGAGCATGTAACGCAGAAACGCACGCGTGCACACACGCGCACACAGACAGACAAACACATGTACACTCAAAGGCCAACACAAATGCATACAGACAAGTAGTTGTCGATTCGTAAACGAGGATGATCATCATTGACAAATTACCTTATCCTAAATGTTAAAGACAATGACTGTCAGCGATTCCTATACAGAAACTTAGAGTGAATAACAACTTACACAAACATACACACACACACACACACACATCACATACACACA
>NC_068984.1:64099805-64100450 GCF_001194135.2 Octopus bimaculoides
ACACACACACACACACACACATACACACACACACACACACACATATATATATATATATATATAATCGCCTCATGCATGAAAGGCGTGAGGCAAAAATATTAAACATTTAAATATCTGCCGACCTATGAAGAATTTAATCAAATGAATAACTAAATGTTAAACTTAGGAAAATCATGCCACCTAGTCACAATATTACTGGTTGGTCACTTATGAAACTATCTTGCTTTACGAGTATAATACAATAATCCATCCCTAATTTATAGTTAGCAGAATAATGTATTCAAAATGATCATCAAACTGCAAATTCCAACCATTGAAAAAGTGGAAAAAAATTGTACTCATGTCTTTAGCAAGAGTTTCATACACTCGTTTAAAGTACATTATTAAAAGAGTTCTAGAATTTAAATAAGTTTGCACCAGAAGTGATCAATGGTTTTTATGACAACATTTTTTTGAAAATCCCTTTTTATGTATCGCTGTTTTTTGTTCGTAGAACTGATTATAACTATAGTATATTATTATCAATTCAATACACGAATGCAGTCAATGTCATTCAAGAGTTCTATATTGAAAAGGTATATGCAAAATGGTATCCTAACACACCTTGATTGCTTGAAATATCATAAAGCTATGCATACATAATAT
>NC_068984.1:64100695-64101623 GCF_001194135.2 Octopus bimaculoides
ATATATATATATATATATATATATATATATATATAATAACAAACATTATGGCATTTCAATCTCAAAGAAAATTATAACAATGTTGCCAGAGGAAATTTTATATAACATCGTATATCTTTAGTATAGAACAAAATAACCCAATTATGTTTCTGTCTATGTTGTTTAGGAGCAATATATTGCTTGTTTGTCAATGATGTTTGATGTTTATGCAAAAAGTTTTAAAAAATATAGAGCTTATCTTGGTCAAGGATATTTGGAGAATATAGATTATTCTAAGCTCTCCTTTTCATCACAGATTCAAATAAAAATGAAGCTGAAAGAATTTGCTTGGAGCAAATATTAATGGATATCGTTAAAGCTGTAAAATATTGGAGTTCCATCCACTAACGATAAAATATATTGTTTGCGTGTAAGGAGAATAGAAGGGATCCGATAATTTTATAGAAAATATACAATTACTAAACAAATAAAAGAGAAAATAAAGTTAAGAGTGAAGGTAAAAACAATTAGTAGTGATAATATTTGCTATGTACTCATAAAGAATTCCAAATATAAATATGAAATGTTATTGAAATCCATTTTAAAACTCCATAAGACTCATATTTCTTTGATAGAATTTCAAAAAGAAAGATCGCATAAACTTATATTTCAGATTTTTAAGCAAACGGTTTCCAGAAAACAGCGTACTGCTCATATATAAATTGTTGACATGTAGTAAAAGAATTATAGCAAAATACAGAAAATATTGAATGATTTTGACAATAAGCGCGTTGAATAATTTCATCTCCCTCTTGGACTCGAGTTAAATGTCTTCCTCTCTCCCAATTTTGTGTTAATGAGAAGAGATTCGTACGAAAAAGTGTACACACACACACTCACACACACAAACATACACACATACACAAATATACACATATGCATATATATA
>NC_068984.1:64102650-64103069 GCF_001194135.2 Octopus bimaculoides
TATATATATATATATATATATATATATATATGTGTGTGCATATGCTGATATGCCATGTATAAGGGAGTGTGTACATGTGCTGGGTGGTTGTGCGTTTACAAATATGCTTACGTAGGGATATCTATATACCTGTGAATATGGATATATGGGTATGTATACGTACATGAGTGTGCCTGCATATACGATTATGCTTGCGTATGTAGGACTATAGTTATATCCTCATATATGCATATACACAAACCGGATGAAGTATTTTTAAGCGTGTGTACAACACATTCTCATATACGTCTATAAATATATGGGTGTGTTTTAAGATCGAATGAATGACGACAGTTTAAAACTCCCTAACTCTTTGTCGGTTGTTTTACATGAACGATTTTCAGGACCTTTTATATATATATATATATATATATATATAT
>NC_068984.1:64104451-64107760 GCF_001194135.2 Octopus bimaculoides
GTGTGTGTGTGTGTGTGTGTGTGTGCGCGTGTGTGTCTGTGTGTGTGTGTGTGTTCATTTGCAAGTGTATGTTTCTATGCATGCGTAAGATTGAATGTGATAAGATATTTTAAACAAATATGGAGAACGTCCATTGTTTACACTTCTGAATTTGCAGGTGTAGGTCTATCTATCAACTGATTGTGTTACAGTATTTTTGTCGTATGTGGGTATAGTCCATAATCTTATATGCCAGTGCGCATGTTTTGATTCTCCTTATGCTTAGTTTTGTCGATATGTATATAAAATAACATTACTATGAAGCACAAATACATATAATTTCCAAATAAATCATTATTTATCTGCTTTTGTATCAATAATTTCTCCACTATTTTTTCCCAAGTTATTGATGAAATATTTTTCTCATACACTGATTGATACAACTGCTAGCAATTCTAAGATAGGTTTTATAATTGAAGCAAGCAAGGAAGGAATTGTACTGAAAATAAATGTTTTCAACTGCAACGAAATAAACAGAGGTTATTACACATGAAACCAAATGCATTACATATACTATTTTAGGATAAATCGAGTTCACCTAAACGGAAATAAACATCAACAAAGTCAGGTGTGTGTGTGTGTGTACAGGTCTTAAATTCTATCTAATATCTAATAGTTACAGTGGGTGGGAGAGCTTGTATAGCATAGCCTGTATTTTCAAGCAATCTTTCAGTCTCAAAATACAACGTGACTGCTCTTTCAAAGGACGAGAAAGGATGAAAATTTACAAAACGGGACGAGAAAAGACAAGAACGAAGACAGAAAAAATTAAAAGAAAAATGTGGAATGAGAAAAAGAAAATATGGAGGCAAATTGAATTAATATAGTTGTAACTAATTCACGGTTGAAAAACTTCGTAAGACTATATTTAAACTGGAGAGAGAGATGTTTTCTAGTGCCATAAGCGAAACATCTCCCAATGCTTACATTTAAATTTCAGTTCTAGAAATTCAATAGGTCAGTGAAGTTCTGTATAGAAAAGGATATGACATCTTTCCACTACGCAAAACCTGCATCACTTTGATCTGACTCATGAATAACAAGAATATTATCAAATTAGCTAACCATATCTGGAGCCGGGTACAGCAATAAACATACCCTATCAAGTGAAGCATTGAGGAATGATTCAAGCATATGCTAATACACACGCACACACACACACACATGCACACCCGCGTTATTCCGTGTGTATTCAAATTCCAATGGTACCTTACTTTCAAAGCATTTTCTCCATTATACGCCAGTTTGACTATTTATAAAGTTACACAAAAAAATATGCATCTCGGTAACCCGTGGTCCGATTTACGTAAAACTTGTTTTATTCCGTTTGTATTCACACGAGCATCTGATTCATAGTGCCTCCTACTTTAATCTCTTTCCCTTTGTTTCGCCCGACGCTCAGCTCTCTGAGTGTCGAGTCCTGATTTCTCCTGCTTCTCTCTCTTTCCCTCTGTTCCGCCAGACGCTCATCCCTTACTTTATAAGTATCATTAATCCTTCTATTCGCATGCCTATTCCGATCGTGGGTAAATATTTCGTAAAGGACCCGTACCAGAGGGAGATAAGCACCTCCACCCAGCTAAGCCTGCATCCAGCTAAGCATGGGTCTGTCACATTAAGTTGACAGTATACTACTTTATATATATATATAGTATTGCAATTAAGTATCATGTACAATAAAATCTTACAGTTATAGTGGTAATTGGTGTCCTCTTATCTTTATATACATGTTGTCTATATAGTGTGGGTTTTCAATATTAAATCTATGCTGTACCAAGAAGCTTTAACAACTTAAATTAAGATATTGGAAGAAAGAAATTACAATAAAAATTAAGCTACATTTAAATATCTTACAAACAAAGTGCAAATGACACATAGAGAGGGTAGAAAAGGCAGGAAAAAATTCCTTTTATGAAATTATTACAATATCTTTCCTACCGATAAATGATTTCCATATACTTCATATGGATTTACTTTGTACTTTAATTATCCAATTATATGTAAGCAATTATACCGGTTTAGATTAGTGCGTGGTTCTTATTAAAATATTTAAAAGTTTCAATTAATATTGTCTCATTTTAAATGAACTAGTAATTAGAATTTAGGATACTTAAGCACATTTTCATAGTGTCTTCATTCTGCACACACACACACACACACGCACACATACACACTCACACACACACATATATCGCAGATACTGACACGTTCAGAACTAGACAGCTATAAGATAACCCAAAGATAACGTACATAATATTTCTGTATGTTTCTTCGAGAATATGAGCAGTGGGTTTGTCTGTATGTGTGTTACATATGCGTGACTGTCTAGGCTGACAATTTGTTTGACAGGCAATCATCTAATTTTATATTAATAAGTTCACAAATTAACAGTGGAAATATTAATGTGACAAAGAGTAGATCAAGTATATGTATATAAATTCCATTCGCTAATTAAGAATGAGAGTTAACTATGCGCAAAACAGGTTTAAAATAATAACAGGATAAGTAGATACATGTTTGCTTATAAATATATTGTTACACACCATATGCACACTCTGACATTTCGGCATGCATGTAGAGATATATATTGAGGAAGATAACTGTATATGTGTGTGTGATTGTGTGTGTGTATGTATGTGTGTGTATGTTTGTGTGTGTATGAACAGAGACATAAAGATACATAGGTGAGAGAGATATTGAAAAATATTTCATTACCTTATATTCCTACATGTTACGAATATTAAGAAACAATATATATATATATATATATATATATATATATATTTATGATGTATGTATGCATATAAATGTATGTCTGTATATGTATATACATACATATATGTGACCCCTCTTCGGTCATGAATGACCATGGGATTGTACCTAGAAAGTGACCCTCCGATACACATGTCTAGGCAAGGTTGCTTGTGGAAGACCAGCAGTGGCTCATGTATACCAGCCCCCCACCCTCTCCACACTACCGATGTTATCCAAGAGTAAGGCAAAGGCCGATACAGCTTGGCACCAGTGACGTCACAACTCATTTATTAATGTGGCCGAGCACTCCACATACATGTGTATTCTTAATGTAGTTCTCGGGGAGTTTACGTGTGACAGAGGTTGGCTCTTTGAAATACAGGTACAACAGTAACAGGAAGAAAGAGTGAGAGAAAGTTGTGGTGAAAGAATACAACAGGTTTCACCACCACCCCTGCCGGAAGCTTTAGGTGTTTTTTGCTCAGTAAACACTCAAAATGCCCGGTCTGGGAACCG
>NC_068984.1:64107976-64109369 GCF_001194135.2 Octopus bimaculoides
TATATATATATATATATATATATATATATATATATATATATATATGCATATAAAAACACACATGTCTATAGATAACAAGGCTATTTAAGTAAGTAAATATAAGCATTTATAGACAGACAGTCATACATATAGATAATTATAGATAAATATAGCTAACACGTAATTATATCGTAATTGTAGACTGTACAGAGTTATTTATCAGATCTTTACCGCCAGTACAAGAGATGACCAATGAGATTGAAGTGCAAAGACAAAGTAGCAGGCGTCATTAGTATTTCTAAAGATAATTTTAATCTAAATGCATCTAATTTTCTTCTGACATTAATGGTACTTTTCAATGAATCAGTTGAGGACAATCATCTGAATATTTATCAGTATGTATTTAACAAAAATACTTTAGCAAATTTGTAGTTATTTACTGATGTAGTTAGTTTGCAGTGTGGTTTCCTTTCGTAGTGTATTTATTTCAGTTTAGTTAATATTTCTACCTTGTATTTTCAGACACCTGCAATGAATTTGATTATGGCAGCACCGCGAAACTAACTGTCCACTGAGATACTAAGTGAAATAAGGCTGTCAATGTTCTGACAGTCACGGCAAACAACATCGCCAAGAAATTGACAGAATTTTCTTTAGACAAACGTCGGCGGCATGGAGAATTTGCATGTACAGACAAGTACTACTTTTACTAAAAAGCAAAACCATTACCTAGACTTGTGCATACATGTGTAAATGTATGGCTAACTTTCATCAACAGAGGGCTCCTGTACCGGGTGAAATCGTTGATTGTCATTACATAACAATAAATTAAGGCTTAGGGAAATTTCCAACTTGTATATTATTAAATTGGATTGACTTGTGTGTGTATGTGTTTGTGTATATTACTAAATATATGTACGTATATGTATATATATATGTGTGTGTGTGTGCGTGTGTGTGTGTGTTTGTGTGTGTGTTTGTGTGTGGGTTTGTGTGTGTGTTTGTGTGTGTGTGTCCATCCATGTATGTATATCTTATATATAAAACAGAGATGTCCGTGTATTCGTTTCCACGCGTAAACGGATTCACCAATTGCTTCCATGCTTGTGATGCCTGAATAATTTGACCTCGGACAAATAATACGCTCTTCATTTGAATCTTTTATTAAAAATAAATAATATTGCTTTAGTATTTATTACGTTAAAAAAGGTTTCGGAATGTCAACTTCCGGTATTGATGTAGCAACGGCAAAAAGCTTCACTGCTTATATTGACGTTTTCATTTCAAGTTTTAGTTTTCTATTTACAAACAACTACGATAAATTACTGAAAGAAATATTTATTAAGTTCACGAATTTAAACATTCCGTACAAGAGCTTTTATTCATATGGCTTTATGATTTCATGTTTATTTCA
>NC_068984.1:64109954-64110710 GCF_001194135.2 Octopus bimaculoides
ATATATATATATATATATATATATACAATATATACACATATGCATATGTGTGCACAGGACGTCTCAAAACGTGTACAACAAAAAGAATGTTGGTACCCGTTTCGTTACGTCCTGTACCCACATATGCATATATAATATACGTATACATGTATGTACGTATACCTATGTGTATATATATATATATATATATATGTATATAACGGATTACTACTGATATTCCTTCCTCTTCTGATATAATCTCCATATTATGCTTCATAGCAACAATCACCAGATATTAAAGTTTTAGGTTGACCATGTGTGCAAAGAGCCCTTATCAAATTTCAATATAACTGTTGGAAAATATCTAAAATATGAACAATGCTAATACGGTAATGTGTGTTTACCTGACTACAAACCCTAATGCTTTATGATGACCTTTACCAAAATTGTGTCCAATACGCCTGCTTCTATTAAGTGAACCCTTCCTCTATCCTTTTCTTATTTCTTTTCACCTTTTTGTAACCTGCCTTCCTTTTCTATCTATTCTACTTGCATCTTTACATTTTTTCATCCCTCCCCCATGCACTTACCATTTCTTCAGCGTCCTGCTTTGTTATAACGAGAAATGTCTCGGACGAAAGTAGCATTAATTTCTTTTAGGTCGTTCAATCTTTCTCAACTGATCAATAGACCAATTGAGTAAACTTCTCAGTAATGTACCTATAATCATGCGTGTGTGTGTGTGTGTGTGTGTGTGTGTGTGTGTGTGTGTATAAC
>NC_068984.1:64111016-64111379 GCF_001194135.2 Octopus bimaculoides
ACTGATCAATAGACCAATTGAGTAAACTTCTCAGTAATGTACCTATAATCATGCGTGTGTGTGTGTGTGTGTGTGTGTGTGTGTATAACAATGAAGGAAGTTAAGTGCTTGGAGAACAAAGGAAAAGATGGGAAGATGCAAGTAGAATAGAGAAAAGCTGGAAGGTAGATTACAAAGGGGTGAAGAGAAGTAAGGAAAGGATAGTGGTCGGGGTGACTCACTAGAAGTAGGGGTAGAGGATGGCCGAAATTTTTGAAAAAGGACAGACATAAAGCAATAGTGTTTTTAGTGTAGCATTGATTTTAGACTAGATATCTTTCAAATGTGTTAAAATTTAATATTGACCATATATATATATATATA
>NC_068984.1:64111886-64115703 GCF_001194135.2 Octopus bimaculoides
TATATATATATATATATATATATATGGTCATTGTCTACCTCTCATTCAGAGTCTGATGAACATCATATCGTCTACAATGGCTTTTTGAACCAGACAATGTATTGAAAAGACACCCATATAGATTGGATATCTGATTTGGACCACTAAGAGCTGCACTTAAGCTATGACGTTTGTGGATCTTAAATGTTTTTTGAGGTTTCCATTAGATTTACAAACCTTATGGCATACACGGCATTGAAATGTGTACACACACATAGCCAGAGTGGTTTTGTGGATGTTCGTTTTTCATGGGTCTGTAAACGAGATTTGAGCCCAACAAAAGAAAGGCTTGGTCTGTCACAAGCTGTGCGCAGAATAAGTTCACCGAGATTCAGCTTCTCGTTCGCAACATTCTTCTTTAAGTCTGTCTTGAGTCTTCCATGTGTTATCCTGGCCTCCTGAAAAGTTTTCACTTCACTGCACACTGTTCTACCCAGCGCTTATGAATAGAAGCGGTGTCAGTCAAAAGAAAATTTCCATTTGCTCTTCTCACTGGAGCTAGTGAAGAAGATTTGGAGGCCATAGACCTTACCTTTTCTCTTGTATTTCTCACATTATTATTATTTTTTGTCCTTGTTCACTCCTCCATGCACTTGTCGCTTATATTCCAGACACCACCGACAACTGATGAGGGCTGAACGCTTTTGCGTCTTATGTTTGCATTTTTTCTGGGGTTTTTTTCGGTAAATTGCTTTGTCATTCCATTGTACCACATCTTTCGTTATATTCCTTGCGTGTCTGTATACACACATATGTACACACACATACACACGCACACACATCAACATACACGAACACTCACACAGGTACACACGCGCACACACAGGCACATACACACACTCACACGCATACACACACATGCACATACACACACACATATAAATATCGAAATTCCCCAAACTAATATCCATATGTGAAAGCTGGAATTATGCTTATATGTCAATGACTTTTCCTTCTTGAAATGACTCATTCTATTTACTTGTACAAATAAAGTTTTGTTAATTCACTTTCCTTGTGGTGTATATCACGGTAAACAATTTTGTAGTTGAATGTCGGTGAACAGTCTGCCTCAAGTTAATACTTAATACGGCAACCTATATTTGTTCATATTTGTGTCCACTTGCGTGAGAATGTATGTCTAAGTGTATGTATATAAATATGTATGTGTGTATATGTATATGTAATTATGTATTTGCCTGTAATAGCACAACAGACCCACATATTTTTCTACTACACATATGTTTAGTCTATTTTATTTAGCTTTAATTCTATTGTGAATGTTTGTGCTGTGACTATTGTGTGATGTTGCAATATGTATCTTCACATAATCTATTGACGCTTGACATCCTCATGTGTTTACATTCATCGGATTTATCTTCAAAATCTGTCGATCATATCGTATTTATATTTTTCTTTTTCTTTTTTTTTAGTTTCCTTTCCTTCAATCGATTCAGTTTGTTGAAAATTGACTGCTTTCTGTTTCGCACAGAATAGGATTGATTTTTTTTCTTTACTTTCATGAAATGAATGTCGGACATAATAGTGTATATCTAAAAGGTCCCCTGTCTTTAATCTTAAAAGGACCAGTTGTAAATGTTAAATTCAAGAAGAGTGATAACATTGCCATTAAAAGGAATCATTTGGCTATAAATACATTTCTCCATATTTTATTCTTCAGCATTTCACCCAGTGTAATCTCTGATTTTATTCAAAATGTCATTTCACTGTTCTTGTATAATATTGCTCGTGCACACATTATTACGAGGGAAATATGTCGTTATCCATTATACACTTGACCACACAGCGGAATTTCACGCAGCTTTCATTTATATGCAGCACACGTCAATGCAAATATACCTACATACATACTGACATGCACATACACACATACATACATACAGACATGCACACACATACATATATACATACACACACTTACATAGATACATACATTCATCCATGCATTCATATATACATACAGACAATTATAGACAAACCCACATGCAGACCCACGTGATAAGCGCGTGGCTTTGTGGTAAGAAATTTGCTTCTCAACCACATGGTTCCGAGTTCAGTCCCACTGCATGGCACCTTTGGCAAGTGTCTTCTACTATAGCCTCGGGCCGACCGAAATCTTGTGAGTGGATTTGGTAGAGGGAAACTGAAATCCAGTCATATATATGTGTGTGTGTGTGTGTGTTTGTGTGTGTGTGTGAGTGTGTGTGTGTGTGTTTGTCCCCCATCATCGCTTGACAACTGGTCTTGGTGTGTTTAGGTCCCCGTAACCTGGCTATAGGCAAAAGAGACCGATGTTATAAGTACCATAGGCTTACAAAGAATAAGTCCTGGGGACGATTGGCTCGACTAAAGGCGGTGCTCCAGCATGGCCGCAGTCAAAGGACTGAAAGAAATGAAAGAAGAAAAGAATATATCCAGAAAAAGAAACAGAGAGATAGATAGAGAGAGAGAGAGAGAGAGAGAGAGAGAGAAAGAAACAGAGTGACAGAGACAGAGATACAGCCAGACAGAGAGAGACATTCGAAAAGATTTGTGTCTTTTCCTCTTTGTGTATGGAGTATAAGTGTGCGAGTATCGATATACCTTCAGTGAACTGTAGGAGTAATAATAAAGCTAGAGTTTGTTGGCACAATAAAATAACTCAGCCTCGGCAGAATTGGAGCTGAGAACATAGACTAATGAAATGCAGCTAAGTTATTGCTGTTGCTGTTGCTGTGGGTGTGTTGGTGGTGGTAGTGGTGGTGGTGGTGGATGCGGTGGATCTGGTAGACTTAGTGCTAGTGCTACGTCATGCGAAAAGTACTGTCCAGTTTTTCAATGAACTAAACTGCGTCTCGAATTAACATAGTAATGACTAATTATTCAATTCCTAGTTATTTTATTAACGTAATTCTCTGGCAGTATGCTGTAACACAAACTGTGATAATTGGCTTCCATAGGTTTTTCATGTACCTAATCTCACTCACGAGTGAATGGATCGCCTCTGGGTCATTGTACATATTTGCCAAAAATTCTTCATTATTGTATCCAGGTCGAAACGGTCTTTGCGAAGAGAACTTGTTCACCTTTCAACCACTGACAGGCTCCCATATGCACAAAATCCTGTCAACAGAGAACGTAATAGAACGAGTGTTTGAGAAAGGAATAGTTTGTATTTTCTTTCACATAGAGAAACACTCTTCTTGAGAAATATGTGTCCGTTATAATTTTCCATATGTCATTTCCACTATCAAACCAGAGTTTCATGCCTATGAAAGAAAAAGAAATCGTTATTTCAAATTATTCGATCGGCTGTTGTCTATGTTTTACAATATATGAAAAATGGAAGATTTGGTGTACTGTAGAAATTCCCAGCTGACTGTGATAACAACTAAAGCATATTTTAATAATGTAGCTTTGCTCTGTAATAACATACATAATTCAGAATTTCTATCAAGGATCGATATTTTACATACATAATAGCATTGATTCTACCATATTTCCAACCAGTTTTGCGAATATATTCAAAATCAATAGCAACATTTCATATTACTGACTTTATAATGAAGAGGTCTTACTATTTTTCACGCTTCAATACATATGTAAACCATCTTCAAAACTGATGAAAGTTCTTTCCTTTTGCTGTCTGTCATTATAAGAGTGAGTGTTTATTTGCTGCTGCGTGAACGCTGCTCAGTTAGAATTCTGTAAAAGTTTTAAATACACGCATACACACATACATCTGTATATCTACATATATATATATATATATATACATATA
>NC_068984.1:64115778-64122009 GCF_001194135.2 Octopus bimaculoides
ATATATATATATATATATATACACGCATCTGTAAATTGTATATGTATATAACTATCTATGTAAATATATATTTACACACACACGCACGCGCATACATACATACATACATACATACATACATACATACATAGAGTAGAGTGTTCCAAAATACTACGCTATCAGCGAGACAAAGGAGTAACTTTTATATGCATATATAGACAGCCTCATGCATTAAACTGGCCAAGAACATGGAAAAAAGTACATGCAGGATTGGTGATATGAAAATCCATTACCTGAAGTATACAGCTAAAGGAGAATGATATGTACAAAATCATTGTGATGCTACGGCGTGACCGGAGTGTCATGCGTACAGGGTGTGATGAATAAACAGTTGTCTGAATAACGCGAAAACGAAATTTCTAACATATATATTTACCAAAATTACATGAAAATATCTTCAAATACTAAAGAGATAAATTTATTCAATAAAATTGCCATTGGCCTACCAGGGCCTCCAGACTTCTTCGGAATCTCCAGCAACTCTTCCGGACGGTCTCTGTTGACGTTGGTGAATGCTACCATAATCCTTTCCTTCAGTTCATCTTCGGTAGAGTTTCTTTTTTTTTTTTTTGGTCTCTCACTCAACTGCACCCTACATATAATAATCAAGCCGTATGGAAAGTTAGGTGGCCCGATATCAAGGGGGATGCGGTCGCAGAAATTATCTGACAGCCATGACTGGGTTCTTTTGTTTGTGTGGCATGATGCAGAGTCCTGTTGCCAGATATAGGGTATTCAAGCTGCCACCCTCTTGAACCACGGCAACATTACCACTTTCAGGCATTTGATGTAGGCCTCCGTGTTGAGTCGGAAGCCGTGTGGGAAGATGAATGGATGCATAACGTCACCATCATGATTGATCACTCCAAACACCAGGTTGTTGACTTGATATTTGATTTTTATTATTCTCGGTACATGTCGAATTCCAAAGAGTACAGCAAATTGTTTCCAAATTTCTGCAAAGTGAGTTGCGTCACGGTGTTGTTTTTCTCACAGACGGTTTCTAACTTACCGTACCACACTGTGTTGTCGATAAAATCAAAAACAAACAATGCACGTGCATGAAATTAAAAATATGAAACGGCGACAATTCTCCCGTCGCATGCTCTGTGTGTGTGTGTGTGTGTGTGTGTGTGTGTGTGTGTGTGTGTGTGTGTGTGTGTGTGTGTGTGTGTGTGTGTGTGTGTGTGCGTGCGTTTGTAATTTATGGAATTGGTATTATGAAATAGATCTTTCTATTGATGTAAAAGTAATTACTCCACAAAAAATGGTTATAATGGGCCACCCGAAACTCACTCAAAAACAGATACAGAAGCGTACATATTCATTTCGATCTTTATTTCTCTGCTGAATTCATTTTCCAAGAAATGAAGTAACAAATCAACAACCATATGGTGCATGGCTGCGAAAGTAAAAGCATAGAACGCCCAGTTCAATGGTTTTTCTAAGCAAACGTAACGCACAGAATAAAAAATGTTTTCTTGTTTGGATAATCAACTTTACAAACTTAAGCACACGTCTGTTACAAATCCGTTTGAATGATACTTGAAGGCTATAACCGTTTGAATAGTACTTGAAATCTACGTACGAGTAACAAAGTCGACGTCTAAACGCAAAAACTAACTATGCAAAAAAATACGCGATAGCAAAACATCATAGATAACTTCTCTCCCAACCAAACCGCCATACTGATTAAAATTCTATCGAATCTATCATTTCTATTCTGATGATGAAGAGAAATATACATTCACGTTTAAAGAGATTGTATATTGAACCAATAAATTATGGACTTTACACGCAATCAACCCGTCGTGAATCGAATGTTTCTGTATAGTCCTTTTTTCACGTGTAATGGACACCTTTACTGAAAAGTTTCTTTGTTTAAACATCTTCACTGAGCAGGTCAATATATTCAGATTATGAAGAGGGAACTCTGTAATTTAGGTTCTTTCAATTAATGAAACACATCTCATTAATATGCACAAGCTCAATATAGAATTATATGCAATCGACGACTGGGTTTTACCTTCCACTCAAGCACTTTTGGGCTCAAATGGTCATTATATCATCATAACACTTATGTTCCCTTAATGCATGACTCGATTAGATCATCATTAGTATACATTGCAGAATTGATCATGTGACTTCGTTTTTGGAGTCTATTATTATCAATAAACATTTTTTTCATATTTCATTTTTTTCATATTATCTATATATGAGTTGCAATAGAGATTAACTGTTACATTTTGAATTCAAATGTGTACTTTTGTCACACAATTACTCTCCTAATCTAATCATCCACAGACAAGATACGAAGATTGCCATAATTAATTCATTTCCATTTATCCCAAATAATTAATAAACTATAACCTTTCTCCTTAATTATTTCCAGAATTGATCTTTTTTCTTTTTTGTCTTTGCAAAATTAACTTCCTTTAAATTTATCATTTCTACATGTGTGTGTCACACTTAGGAGCATATTGTTTTCTTTTCTAAGTTCACACATCCCAGGTCTGTGCGGTCATTATATTGACAATTGCGTCGGTGTTACCAACTTCAGCTCGGCTAATTTATATTTTGACCCTGTTTCATGGGAATGTACCTCTGCGACCCGTACGATCCTTTTTTGCAGGGAGGAGTTACCAATATTGTTTTCGTTACTGCCTGCAGCAACTATTCCCTTATTCAGAGTAAAGCAACTGCACTCAAAATATTGGATTCGGATACGCATAAAATATGTTGTTTCAAACATTATTTCGAGTGTATTGATTTTGCTCACGTGAATACAAATAGATTTTCATATATGTCTGTGTGTATGTGTATCTATATGTGCAAGCATGTATTTCAGTGTGCGCGCATGTGTGTATGTTAATACGTACAGACATTAACACATTTACATGCACTTATAGACGCACATATGCACGTATCAGTCCATATATGCGCGTGTGGTGTGTGTGCCTGCGCACATACCATCTACGCACGCATACATATATCTGTGTTTGTATATTTGTAAAGATATATATATATGCGTGTATATATACATATATATATACACATATAGACATGTGTGTATATGTTCGTACGCGCGCGCGCGTATTTTGTATCATTATTGTCTTGCGTCTCTCGTCATGTGACAAGTGCACAATTCAACTCCCGCGACAGGATCACTTCTCTGATACTTACAAATGTCTTATCCGCTTTTATTAGCGTGAGAAGGTTGATTTCCATAATTTGAATCACTGTTTTCCGTTGTTGTATTTTATGTCCTTTATATGTGCAAACCTCTCTTCAATTAAAATTTCTGTTTGAGGTACAAAGAAATCTGACTTTAAACAGATTTCAGTAACATGACAAATTTCTAAACCTTATCAAATCCTTTCAACAGAGGCTGTTTGTTCTGTCCGTAGTTAATCCAATGTCATCGGGCATGGTATTGACGTCAATATACCGATTCATATAAGCATTTCTATTTGCGTAAATACTTTATCATTCAAAATTCAAACAAACTTAGAAATTCATAAACAAACTTTTATCTTTCTATAATGTAATATCTTCAAAGATTTTGCTTTCATTAATCAATATATATTTGTATGTTTTCTGAAATATATCCGAAAGTTTATTATTGGAGATGTTCAAAGGACTATTCATGAGTGACAGTTAACTCTCGTAATTCTATTCTTTCATGATTTGCTTCATTCAAGAGAATTAAAGGCATTGAAAATCAGTATATCCCTATGACGAAAATTAATAGCTGTGTTTGATAATTTATGTAAGAAAATATAGGATTACCTGTAGAATTTGAATTCGTTATATCAAATGGATTTTCTTATCTCAATTCTATTTCAAATTGTTTAGAGGAATAGACACGCTGAGGTGGTAGTTTTTCTCTATACCAAGGAATGATCCATCTAGTCATTGTTTTTGTGCTTTAGTAGATGTTGTTTGGCTCCAGCACAGACGAGATTAGACAAACCTAGGATCAAAGGCAATGTTAAAAATATAACCATCCCATCCTTGATTGGGCTGTATGGTATCGTGTGTAGAGGTAGGAAGATTTTATTTTTATTTCTGTCGTGTTGGGCAATCGCGTGGAAGCAAGAATTGGCTTTCTTATTGAATGTAGGAATGAGTCAAGCTCTCTTTAATCCAAGTCTATCAACAGCATCTCCTATTTATACAACAGATACACCCTTGGTAAAATAAGGTATGAACGTCATATTATCGTACTTACATTCTAAATGCAGGATATCGCTACCAGATATATATAAATATTCAAACTGCGTTAGTAGACCAAAGTACAAGTACACACGTTTCGTACCAAACCTTGACGAACATACAAGTGGGATTTTGTTTATTTGCACGTGTTTTTATTCTTTGCTTTTCATTCTTTAGCACTAAATTCTTATATATGTAAACCACACTCCCATAAAAGTACATATCATTTAATGCCCTTAGTAGCACCCAGCCCTTAATTGCCCAAACAATCAATTTTATATGATACCCCTATAATAAATCTGGTTAAAAGATTTTCTATTCCATTACTCTGGAATACAGATATTCACCCGAATTTGTTTGATAAGGTTTAACAAACTTAAACATTTATGTGACAAACAGGTTGTTTTCATATCCTTTCCTTTGAATCTTCCATTTTTTTGACCAGTGAAATACATTCTTGTATTTCACGCAAATTTATGACGGCAAAAAACGTTGACATTTTTCTTATGTTTATTGTTTCCGAATGTTTATTGTTTATTGTTTCTATTTTTGATAAAAGTCATTCATTCCAACTCAGAATCAAGTATTAATACTATACACACTTGTTTCATATATTTTAAAATATTTTAGATTACAACATCAATCCATCAATGACACATTTATATCCATCTACTCTATTAATATGTATCTATACGAGACAGACGTTTAAAAATTATAAATCCTATTTAGCTCCGGCTGCCAACATATATTCTCAAAATGCTATCTAAACACGCTGATCAAGATTATCAATCCTAGAATAACACGAAAAATTGTCTGGGAGAAATAAAAGTATTCATGTGTCTCCGAATTCTATTTTAAAATTATAACTCATATGAAAACACTATCCATTTTACTCAAATTTACTAGATTTTCAAACAGTCTTGCTAGTTATTTATTTCATGGAATCATTGAGACTCGAGCATATCAATAAACAAATCCTTGAATAGGCAAATGGTTCTCACACCTACTGCATACCTGACCATTTTATCTCACATAATCATGGTCTTCGGGGATCCGCATGTCTCTGTTCCACCCGTTCCATCTTTCTATAGGAGTCTTCTTGGCAAGTGAGGTGATAGTAAGTCTAAATCTACTTGGCCTACTGGGACAGAAGTAGCAAAGATTGCATTTGCTTAGGTACGCTTTGTCACATGAGGACTCCTGAATTTGTAGAACATACTCATTTGAAAGAATCCCCAATTCTGGTGGTGTGTGTGTAGAGTAAGCCCAAACATAAACTGCAGCTCTAGGGAATGTCGTCTATAGTGAACATTGGTGGAAGCTCAAAGAGGAGGAAAGCTTGTCATTGCTATACCAATGCGCTAAACAAGAACGTAGGGGATCCGTAAAGAACAGAGATGTTAGGAAGTTATCGACACTTAGAACAGGCACGACGCTCAGACAAATTGTGGAAGCCACACAAATAATAGAAAATAGACCAAACCTCAACAGAAAGCGTAAATGGAATAATAGCACGCACCTCAATCCACAACACCCCGCAACCTGACGGAATAAGAAAAATGAATGAATAAATAGAAAATACACATAGAAATAGTTGTAATATACAAACCTGGATACACGCATACAAGATACATATACATATACCAAACACACAACCATACACACAGATACAGATACAGACACAGACACATGTGCAGAATTGGATACATATCGTTGAATAACAAAATGAAATAAACAGGACGAGACTAAGGAAAAGAGGAGGAAAAACAATGAACAGAAAGTCACTGATGAGGTTACAGAATGTGAGACAAAAGAATCAAATGAAACTTATAGTAGCAGATAAAAAACATGTGTAGTGTTCATAAAATAATAATTATCTCTCACGAGATGGAATACTTCTTTATTTGATCTTACCCCATCACGGAACAGTATACTATATATATATATATATATATATATATATATATATATATATAT
>NC_068984.1:64122129-64125910 GCF_001194135.2 Octopus bimaculoides
AGATGGCCACACTGAATAAACTGGGTGTTTTCACACCTTTTTTTTATCATGAGAGGAATTTTTTCCACGGTAACTGCAGTGAATTTGTCTTTTAGTGGTTGCAATATGTGACAAGCATATTTTAACTAACCTAAATTCTGCACACACAGAGACACACACACACACACTCATATATATATATATATATATATATATACATATATGTACGTACGTGTGTGTGTGTATAAAGACCCTTCGAGAGCCATATAGCTTCGCAGGGCCGGTTTTCCGGTTTCCATAGAGTATATATTCCCGACCTCGACAAGAGGCCGGTCCATTGCACGATTGCTCTTTTTTGCTAGGTAAGTGGAGCAACGTGAAATGAAGTATTTTGTTCAATAACACAGCGGGTCACCCGGTCCAGCTTTCAAAACCACAATCTTACATGTTGAGTCCAACACTCTCTCTCTCTCTCTCTCTGTATATACGCACAAACAAACACACACACACACACACACACACACACACACACACACACACACACACACACACACACACACACACACACACACACACATATAATATACATATATATATATATATATATATATACATACAGGATGTCCCAGAAAGATTTAACTATTTATATTTCTTAAGTATTCAAAATAAACTTAAGGTATGATAATGAAATTTGGCACCTACATTCTAATATAAATTGTCAATCCATTGAAGCAATCAAATTTCAAAATGACCGCCATTCGCCTGGGCTGTAGCTTGCAAACGAGTGGTCACTGAGTTACATGAGCGCCGTACAATCTCTTCATCCAACCTGGCCCATGACAACAGAAAGACTTTCTTCAGGTCTGACACATTTGAAAGCAAGCAAACAGAAATATTACTCTCTAAGATACACCAGATAGCAAAGTTCATGGGAATGATGTCTGGATTTAGGGGAGGCCATATCATATTGTCCCAAAAATCGTTGAAATGCTTTTTAGACTACTTGTGTCAAATTGGATGTATGGGCTGGAGCCCTGTCTGGAGGGAAGATGTAATGGTCACCAACGGTTTATATGCCCCAGGCTCACACTTTTTTCAGCCAACATTTCCACATAAACTTCACTCTTGACGTTGACGCCAGCATCGATGAAGATCAAGAGAGACTTGGACCCATCAGATGCAACTGCTGCCCACGCGATCAGTGAAGCTGGCTGTTGATGGCGTAAATGACTCCTGCTACCTTCGAGCAAGTCTCCTGCATTACGTGCTTAAATCCTGTGAAGATCTCGTCGGACCAGTTCGACGCTTGTTAGCGACGCGCATCATTTCATCTAACATGGTTTTACACCTGTCGAGCCATTACTTCTTGGAAGCTGCTGAAATTAATTGCCGGGATTGTTTCTTGTATGCGTTTAGCGTTCAATCCTCTTTAAAATTCTGTGCATTGGTGATTTCCAAATATCAAGAGCTTTTGCAGTTTTTCTTGCACTTCTGCTGGAATTACGATTCACTCACTTCTTCACAGCTTCAACAGTTTCTTTGGTACGTATTGACCGTTTCTTACCAGGAATTTTGGATTGCTAGAGATAGTAGCAGACTCCATATATCGTTTCCACATATTGAACACGGTTATACAGCACACATTCTACTCTTTTGTTGTGTCCTTGTTACTCACCCCATGCTTTGGACGACATGTTTGTTTACAAACCTGTTATAGACAAATGAAGCAATAGGCACATCAACAAAAGACATATGCAAAGTTTTAAACATAGGTAAATCTTTCAGGAACACCTTGTATATATCGGCACTTTATTTAGTACGACTCCTAAATTGAATGACATGTATATCAACGTTTGAGTATAAGTTTTGAATCATTTCGAAAGTAAATGTTGAAACCATTTTCTTACATGCTGATCAATATACAAATATGCCAAGATATCAATGCATTATTTGAAACTAAATATTTTCTAACGTTGAAAGAGTAATTCAATTTTCTTGTCCAATATATTTAAGGTAGAAGTATTCGTCGGTTGTGATTAAACAATATTGTTGACTAGAATGAGGCAAGCAGCGTGCTATATTCAGCAAATTTTTGTCACTGGTTTCTAGAAAAAAGTCATATTTAATTTTGATTAAAGATGTCTATTAATCATGTTATCTCATTTCACATCTCCATATTTACCTCACTTACGCTAACGTTCATAAAAAATGCTGGTAACGGAAACCAGCGTCAGAATATAGAAAGAGAATAACTGTAATGAAGTAGAAAGTATTGGTGCTATGTAATTTCCTTGTTGAGTTATAGACATCAAATTCCTGCGTAAGAAATTCCTGAGTTTACTTGCCGTCTTTTCGAAAGTAATGTTCTTAAAATCAATATCATTTTATTCATTTTTTACAGTTAAACGAACAAGAATCCCACAAACACATCGCCATTACTCTGTAAAAGGCTGACATTGCTTATTCTATAGCCGTATCAGCCTTTAGGCTACACTTTCATTACATTCAATTCGTATAGTTTTCCGCTCAATTATTATAAATTCTTGTAGTAGAAACAGTTGGTATCTTTAAAAGGAGTTGGTCTTTCGGTGTTTTATGAATTAAATGTCTCCGTTGTATCTGCTTTGCATGACCAACGTCTACTGTTAATGTCAGATTTAATTTCAGAATCTAAATAAACGATCTCCCTGGGTGGATGTTAACAAGTAATCAGTTTCGAATGAGTATCACACATTTTCTAACCATAATCAAAGGTTCCCTTTCGTCTTATATACAGTTAAGAACATATCGATAGACCTAAAAAGAAGTGCTAGCAAAGTAATTGCATCCCAATACAATTTGCCACTTTCTAAATAATGCCAGACTAATTATATGAACGGCTAATTGATGAACCATAAAATATTTACAGTTATTAATATAGTGTTTATTCTACACTGTGAAAGTATAGTTGACACGAACATTTAGACTCGTATATATAATTTCTATATAAATACAAGTGTAATTGATATCAGTGTGAGATGAGGAAAATAGGTGCATAAAAATGTGACCGATCGGTAGATAGGTAGATAGACAGACAGACAGACAGACACATAGATAGATGGATAGATAGATAGATAGATAGATAGATAGATAGATAGATAGATAGATAGATAGATAGATATGTCGAGTGTCCTATTTTCGCTTGAAAAGAATACAGACTATGCTATAAAACTCTAATTTGCAAAGTAAAATGTATTTGACACGTATGAAGATATATAAATATGTAATCTATTTTTAATCTACCTCATATCTGATCAACCGCGTAAGTTACCCATGACTAACACTTACCACTCCCTGAATTACCACTCAATCATGAATATTCCAAAATTCCAATCATTCATTTTAGAAAAACCTTTAATGTTTGAATCTCTTGTCAATATATCGCACTAAAATGGCATCTGGTGCTGTAGCTCAATCTTTTCAAAGGCTACTTCTGAAATTGTAATGACACATCAGGTAATAAGAACTCATTTTCAAAAAGCAGGTGGGAAAATTCATTTTTAATACTCAAGAATTATATGTGAAGCAATCAGCACCAGGAATAAGTTATTATGCTTACGCAAATATTAATGTTGTCAAACGTTGGATGATCTACCAAGGCTTAGTTCGACCTTAATTCTGAATATTAAATTATGTAATTCTATACGAGAACGAGACAAACAGGCATAAATTGACTCACGTATATGCAGGGACATTGAGAGGAGAACAATACACAAACGGAAACAGGAACACAGTATATGTGTATGTATGTATATATGTGTAT
>NC_068984.1:64126015-64137196 GCF_001194135.2 Octopus bimaculoides
TATATATATATATATATATATATATATACACACACGCTTAATTGCTAGTCCATTACTGACCATGTTTACTAGGATTACCTTTTCATACCGTACACACCGCATGACGTTTACTTTTATGTCACCGTTTTTTAACAAGTATGAAAACTCTTAACTATGAGATCGTCTTTCACGCTTCGAGCCTACGCTCTTCAGCAGAAAGGAATAAGAGAAAATAAACAAGGAGAGAATTAAACGTTGTGGATTTAGCGATCAAGCATGGCGGCTTGATGGAAATGTTCACCTGTTAGTGGGATGGTGGTGCGAGGTGGGGGGAAGGTTTGGGGGAGATGTATCAATGAGGAGAGAAGGTGGGTAGGAGTGAAGAGAGGAAGTAGGTGTCTGATGAAGAGAGGATAGGAGGGAAGTGAGCAGAGTTGAGCCCATATGTCGCAAAGGAGAAAACAGGGAAGATTAATTCCTGTTCACGGTTAAGGTGGGTGTCTCTGTGCAATGACAATCCGAATACAAATAGGTGTTGTAGTAAATGACCGGTAGATCGGAAATGGCGCCAGACCGGAATGTCACTGCCAAGTCTAATGTCTCGGAGGTGCTTCGCGAACCGGTCAGCCAAGTGGCGTCCCGTTTGACCGATGTACAGAGAAGTGGCAGAAAGAGCAAGAGATGCAGTAAATGACGTTGATAGAGTCGGTGATATGATAGGGATGATGATGGGTGCCTGTGACGATGGTGGTGCTGGAGAGGTAGGGGCAAGTGCAGCAGTGTGGGTGGGAACAGAGTAACAAGCCAGGTTGGGAGGTGGGGTTAGGGAAGAAAGTGTAGATTAGGTGGTACCTCTTTCTGTACCCATCCCTTAATGCCATTCTAACATATCATTCCAACTTACACACCTCATATATATTCATTACTTACGTTCTTATATTTTCCTACCCCTCTCCATCTCCTCTCCCATCCGCCCATAATATTTTGAACAACTAACACTCCGTTTTTCAATTCTTACACTTTTTCACTTTCTCTTCTTGTTTACATTGCTCGTTCTTTCCTTCTTCTTTTCTTACGTTTTCCTTTGACATCTCTCTTCATTTTAACATACACATCTCTTCTCCCCTCTCTATCCACTTAATATTACCAATTCATTCTCAAATTTTCATTCACACCACAAAACCTCTTTGAATGAATATCATATAGAATCTACGTCTCCTCACTTTCCATTTGTGATGACAAAATATGAACTCCTATTCGAATTTACATATCACGGACAGGAAGCATTTCTACCACTTCTACATACCAGTTTCCTTGCATAATGGAACAGCAACTGTAACATTTTTACACACTTTTATTTTAGTTCTACATTCATTCTCCTAATCCTTTATTTGCTTCCCTTTCCAAAAAACACCCCATATTGAACTCTAATATTTCCCTCTATTTAACCATCACACATCATCTCTGATGAAAATATATCCCTAATATCCCAGAAACAGCTGCAAGACTAACTTTCGCTAATTAAATGTCCTGAAAATTTCACACAATCTTGGCTTTGTAGTCTCATTTTATTTAACATATGAAGGTTGATACAAGATCCGCATTAGACTCCTCACTCATATCATTATCAAACCGAGAGTTTAAGTACGGTCCTTACATAGCATTTACATAGCGTTTCTTGCCGCTTTGGGTCTTCTGGATACAAATACTTCTCATATATATATAAATATAATAATAATAATAATAATAATAATAATAATAATAATAATAATAATAATAATAATAATAGCAATAATTTGCGTAATAGCCTTATAACGTGCATACCAATGGTCCAATACGGTTTTGTAGATGGAATGAACAGTCTTTAATTTAAATTACAACAATTGTTTCTGTGCATTAGTATCTGCTGTCATTTGCTGAGTGTTTCACATATACATATTATATAGATATATATGATTCCGCTATAGCTGTGTACTAACACGTTTTCAAATGAATGACATTAAGAACACTGCTCTTAAAGCTCTATACTCTCTCATTACTGTATAGTTTCCCATTGTTTCATAGCCGTATTCTATTTTCATCGTTCCCTTGATAAAACACAAATAGTAGATATAAATAGACACAAGTCGTCAAGAATACAAAATAAATTAATGGAAATATAAATCAAAAATATAAGTTATAAAAAAGACCGAAATTAATCACTAGATATACATTATCAAAAGTATAAGACATAAATTAATAAAACTTCATATTCAGTCTTTTCTTAGCATAGAAATGTCTCAGTGTTTATAAAGATAGATAAACTCTCTAAGATACTAATGTTATCAAAATATAATATAGAACAATTCCTCAGGTCTTGTGTCTGTAAGTAAGAGTTATTCTTCAAACGACGCGCGATCAACTTCTCCAGCGGGATATCAACTTGTCTACCTGTCTACTCCTAAAATTAAATTTATGTTCTTGGTTCCCATCGTCGTTGCTTTATCACTAAATAAAAGATACTGTTACACCGAAAGAATTTATTTGCCCGCACCATTAAACAATCCCACATGTTCATTCATTGGGTATATACATAGAGACATATAAATCTAGATAGCAAGCTAGCTACTTAGATAGATAGATAGATAGATAGATAGATAGATAGATACAAACATACATACATACATACATACATACATACATAGATACATACATACATACACACACACAAAATCTAATTCGCTTCTTTATTTTTCAGGTAAATAGCGAATTGATTCGACAACAGAAAGTCATGGAACAACAGAATATTTCCGCTATTGTTGCTTTGGCTCGCGCTGGACTCACTGTCAATGGTTCCGGGTTCATTCCCACTGCATGGCACCTTGGGCAAGTATCTTCTACTCTAGCCTGGGGCTGACCAAAGCCTTGTGAGTGGATTTGATAGACGGGGGAATTGAAAGAAGCCCGTTGTATATATGTCTCTATATATATGTATGTGAAGTACTAGGCTTACACAGAATAAGTCCAGGGTTCGATTTGTTCGACTAAAGGATGTACTCCAACACGCCCGCAGTCAAATGACAGAAACTAGTAAAAGAATAAAAGAATAAAAATAAAAGAATATTCTTTCTAAATTCTAGAAATGCGATTTTAAGTCCATGATTACTCGTTAAACTAATCTCCGAGCAGGTTATTTTGTCGCTACATAATGTTATTGCAAGTGTTTCTTCCAGGAAGAGATTACACCCTTTTGCGCGTGCATTATATAGTTTTGCCTATTATTGTATCATTTCAGTTCGAGATCCCATATAATGTCTGCTAGTGATGTACATGAATTTTGCAGTTTTTCGTAAATCACACTGCATGGTTCCGTCAGCAGTTCTTGAAAGTGAGACTAGTTGCATCTACATATGTATATATATGTGTGTCCTTCATTTTACATAATGTTTCTATGCAAACACACATTCGCCAAAGAACGTGCATTTTTGTCTCTACAATTTCAATAAGTTTTTCTATTGAGACAGGTTGTTCCTTGTATTTGTTTTCACAATTTTTCTCTTATTGTGATTGTTATTGTTGTTAATATTACTATTTTAATTTCCCTTTTTCCTATCGTTGTCATTGCCAGTGCTATTACTATTAGTGTTTACTCCGTTCCCTTGTTACTGGTATTATCTATGCTAATAGATAAACGATATATATATATATATATTGGAAGGTTCGGAGATGCGTACACACACACTTGCGTATGTGTGTGTGTGTTTGTGTGTGTCTATAGATATGTATGTATGTATGTATGTATGTATGCAACTGACAACCAACAAAAGCGCAATTTCCACTGAGCTAGACTTCTTGAGTTAGTACATCTTTCAATATTCTAAAAAAGAAATTATCCGATTGAAATCTAAAATTGAAATCAGTTTCATGAAAGTTGTTAAAAATGTACAGATGCCATTAGCTCTTTCTAGCTTTTACGATAAATGATTACATTTGATGCAGATTAGTTAATACAATATTAATATGATACTGTCTTGATAGATTTGTTAATGTGTCAATAAATTTTATTTGAATATTTCAAATACGGACCAGCTAACACCTACTGCATATCTTTCCGGAGAATTTATAAAATTTAATAAATCAGATATACATACGATATTTATCGAAGAAAAATAGCAAACAGAGTAATCCTATTCCTGAAATTATAAACTGAAGAGAGATATATTCATCTAAAATGCAATTTCCCTGGTCTATATAATTCCTTAAGTGAGAAGATGAAAAATACACCTGCGTCATTTACAATTTCAGGTATACTTAAGTTGATTTATTTATATCGTTCTAAATATACTAAATATGCATCCATTTATATATATATATATATATATATATGTAAGTATGTATGTATACATACATGTATGTATGTATGTATTTATTCCTATACATGGCCAGTGATATCTTCAATGCAATGTGCAGCTGAAATCATTTATAGTTATCGCTTCCATATCAGTTGTTGGATTTAAAAACGGAAGCGATTTTAAAAAGATGTATGTGTATACACACACACTCACATCTATATACATATATATCAAATTAAAACATTAGGGTAAAAAATTTGATATTAATTAATATCGATTTATTACCAGGAATCAAGCACATTAAAAGAATCAAAGAGATTCAGAAAAAAAATATGTGAGATCTCAAGGGATTATTGTATATGTATATATAGAGAAAACCACTAGGTGGACTGTTAATGTGCTAGAAGATCACATGTAATGTGTCTAATAAAACCTAATTGTTCTCAAATGAAATTCAGCGAAATACCAAAACGTATGTGGGCAAGACAATGAAGATTACGTAAATATAAATTATCCGTGTACTATAGTTTCGAAATCAATTTTCTCTTACCGAAAATATCTGTTTCTCGTCAGCACGACTGTAAGGTAAATATATATCTCCGCAGAGATATTTCCGGAATTACCGCACCAAAACGAAGACTTTTGAATTTTACCATTAAGTGTAATTAGCAGAATCAAATGTGCGTTCGCCATTAGTGAGGAACAACTTGTATACGGTTCTGAGAATTATATTTACCTTATTACTATTATTATTATTATTATTATTATTATTATTATTATTATTATTATTATTATTATTATTATCATTTTTATTATTATTATTTGATTAAACTCTCAGCTTATCTTACTGGGTATGATGGAAAGTGCTAGTTATTTAAAGCTAGCAGACGAAGTACCAGTTGAGCACTGGCTCGATGTAATTGATTAGGCCCCACCCTTCAAAACTTTCGAACTTTGTGACTATAGTAGAAAGGGTTATTTTTATTATCACGGCTATACATATTATTATTATTATTATTAATATCATTATTGTTGTTATTTTACATCCAATATTTCGCATTGCAGTACATTATCTTCTGCAGAATTGACTACATGTGTCAGCGTTTATCGGCAGGAACAGTCCTTTCAGTGGTACTGAATACTATTTATACTCCCAAATCCACTCACAAGGTTTTGGTCGGCCCGAGGCTATAATAGAAGACACTTTCCCAAGGTTTCATGCAGTGGGAATGAACCCGGAACCATGTGGTTGGTAAGTAAGCTATTTACCACACAGCCACTTTATATAATAACATATACATATGTATGTATGTATGTATGTATGTATGTATGTATGTATGTATGTATGTATGTATGTATGTACCAAACTTAGCTTAGAACCACTTTTATGAGTTATGCAGATATTGTATATTTGTATATGTGTGTTGAGAGAAATACAAAAATAAAGAGGGAAAGAGAGAATGAGACAGACAGGCTGAGGCAGAGACAGACAGACAGAACGTTATTTACAGTAGTCTGGTGATTCAGTACTGGAAGGATCTTGATTGTTGACATGTGACAAGTATAGAAATATTACATAACTACTACAGGTATGAATAATATATATTGCAATGTATGTCTTTTATTGCAGCTGCTAGACGCTTTCAATTTCGCATGTCACCTGTTGATATTTTTTAAACAAATTAGCATAACCTCCTAATTTATCTTGCGAAATCTAAAAGCTAAGGAAGTCATATGAACATGCTAAAGTTCCATATTATTCTCTACATGCTAACCTATCCATACTTATCACCAAAAAATCTGTCCATCCTTATACTATATATTCTTCTGTTTGTGTGTGCGTGTATGTATAATCGTTTCAAGAATTCATAAGTTGGAAAAACACAGAAGCTCACATACTTATTGACAGTGTCGTTATATTAATATCTATGATGTACAGTATTGTAGATGGATTTCAGCCTATCTTGCCAATCGGCTTCGTACACGACTCAGGTGATACCCTCACACAGCGCTCTTCAGAAGTGCTGGCATAAAAATGACGGCTCTTTGCTACACTTGGTCGGAAAGTTTTCCACATGGCTTGCATATGTGTGTGATCTGCATAAACATATACGTGCATATATGTATACACACACATATGTGTATACGTAACTGAGGAGAGTCATTAGATTCGGATGCTCGTTTTCCTTGAACACGTACACAGTATATTATCATCAAAGCCACTAATATACATAGACATGCACTAACAAGTAAATATGCTACTCGTATCCAACGAACAGATTGCCTTGAGCTAGATAATTAAAGTTAAATATAATTTATGCATTTAGTAAAAGAGTGACATATCTATTGACAAATAGTATACTGTGTATTTGATTATCATGTGTGACTACGCATTTTTATTTATCAGTTTCATATATAATATATATGCTCAATACTTTAACAAGATAACCTGTCTAGGCTTGTAATTAACTTCACACGGAGCATATTTGTGCAAAATGACTACTTACACACAAGACTATATATATGCATACATGTAAGATCCAGGGATCGAGGTGGGGGAAGGAAGTTATATTCGAACCATCCGTAGTAAATACAAATAATCAACTTCCAGGAATTATAGTGGTTTGTTGAGACAGAAGGTTGCAGATTTTTTTTTTTATCGAAGATGAGTAGAAAGAATTTCTTTTTATACACTACGGTAAGCGATCGAGGTTGCCTAGTGCGCGACAAAGAATACAAGGGTTACAGAACAAAGAAGGAAAAGACCAGGCTACATTTTTCCTAGCCAGTGCAACCTCAGGAGAGGTAAATCCAAGTGAGGTGTAGACCGCCGGCTAGTCTTCTGGACAAGGATATCTTGATTAGATTAAAGGCTACATGTTGACGCGAAGAGGATTGAATGTGTAACGGGCACAGTATGTGATGGGTATATAAGTGTAGGGAGAAATAAGTATTAGAAGAAGGGAAGAAAGAGCAGAAAGAAAAAATAAATAAATAAAATAGAATAAACTATAGGGAAGTGAGAGGAAGGAGGAGTTGGGCATGTAAGTAGTGGATAATATAGTAGTTTAGCTTAATCACAGAATTTAAAAGTGGGATTGGCAATTGAAGAGAAGAAAAATTGGAGCAAAAAGGGTGGGGAAATAACAACTATAATAACGAAACGAATACCGATACCTCATTAAATAACAATCCCCTCACAAGCTCGTCCGGCACATCCCCTACAAACTTATGCAGCTACAGACTCCCAAACGCCTGTCCTTTTGATAGTTGTTATTTCATTAAAAACATAGTTTATAGGTGCACAGTATCAACTAACAACTATAACTACTTTTACATTGGCTCATGCAGCACCACCTTCAAAGCTAGAATGGACAATATCTACTCTAGCTTCAAATCTCAAACAAGATCCAACAGTACATCGTTATCTCAACTTAAAAGTAGACTATCACTTGATTCAACCCCTTACACCCTCAAATGGCCCACGCGCCAAACCTTAAAGCGGATATAACAAGTGTGATTTATGCATGACCGTATGTATATTATTTATATATATACATATATATTATTTATATTATATGTATATATACATAGAGAGAGGGATTGTGAGGAATATGTATATGTGTGAGGGTCGCCTAACGAAGAAACTCTCATGGAATGTGACCAAATGAGGTTAATTTTCAAATTAGTCCATAAATTCTTCCATCGATGTTGCATGCTTGGATCTATTGGTGAAGAAGCTTTCATCCTGTGGTGAAAAGTCATCAACAACAGAGGGCATTGATAGTATTTCGTAACTGCCTCAACAAGTTGGCATAGTTACTCTCCATTGATGTTATGGCCCGTTTGAAGCCAATAAATATAATGCATTTTACATCCCAAAAACCTGAGGCCATCACCTTCCCTACAGATGAAATGACCTTGGACTTCTTTGGAGTTGGCGAGGAAGGATTATTCCATTTCATAGATTAAAATTCATCCTGAGTTAGAAGACGTCCAAGGACGCCAGCTGGATCTGCCTCATACAGTGTCAGATGTTCTTGTAGTGTGATCTGCTTGGTCCGTTCTTGATTAGGTGTCAGAAGACGTTGCATCCACCGGGCAGAAATCTTTGTCAAGCTAAGTTCATTGTGCACAATATTCTCAACTCTCTCACAGAATATGCTAATAGAATTGCCTATTTGACTGATACACAATCGTCTGTCATCTATCAGCATGTGGTAAACACGATCAATGTTTTCTGCGGTGGTTGTAGTTTTAGGACGTCATCTTCAAGTCTTTTCTTTCGCCTCCTAAATTCAGCTGCACACGTTTTCACTGTTGATAAAGCTTGAGCGTCATCCACCTAATATTTTTTCTGCAAGTACTTGATAACACCATAATGCCAAACTATGTACATTTTCAAGAGAATTCGCTACACTTACGTTTGAAGTCTTCTTTCAATAGTCAGATGTCAATTTTTTTTCTGGAAGAAAAAAAACAATGTAGTTATTAATGAGATGGGCTGAAAATAACGTATGCAAGATTTCACTGGTCTTGCATGGCTTCTCTACACTCAGTATATGCAATTCTCTGCCCAAACACTCCGTATAAAATTACCTGTGTATTATATGCATTTATGAATATATATATGCGGGTAAGATGGCGAGTTGGCAGAAACGTTAGCATGCCGGGCGAAATGCTTAGCGGTATTTCGTCTGTCTTTACGTTCTGAGTTCAAATTCTGCCGAGGTCGACTTTTCCTTCTTCCTTTCGGGCTCCATAAATCAAATACCAGTTGCGTACTGAATTCGATCTAATCGACTGGCTCTCTACCCAAAATTTCGGTCCTTGTTCCTACAGTAGAAACGAATATATATGTGGGAGGCGGGTATGTGTGCGAGCGCGCGCGTGTGTGGACAATATATAGTCATCTGCATAATATTCATATATATTATACACATACATATAGGCATGTAGATATATCAAATGAGGCAGAGAATGGTCGTCCATAAATTCGTTTCCCATTTTTATTAATTACAATTTTGTAAGCACACATTAGATATATGCAAGTTAAGAGTTCATTTTAACATGCATTAAGAATGATTTGATATGGAAAATGTGCGTTCTCTACCACAATGTTATATCCTTAAAAGCAACGTAGCTCCATTTCGGTGAATAATGAGTTTCCTTCTGCCAAAGAAGTGAGAAAATGGGCTTAAACCAACTGATCAAATTAATTTAGTGTATAGCTGTGAGTCAATATCAGCGTAAAAAATTATAAAACAAAACTGAAATGTATAATAGCATGGAATTCATTTAATGAACAGAAAAAAAATATGCAAACTTCTGTTTATTTTGTGTTTCATTAAAAATGCTTTGTTTCTTTCATTTTCACATGACGGTAAATTATGTTTAAAACAAAAGCGGGTGAATATATGTCACATGTGTGCGGCGTAAATTTATAGTGGCTGATGGAAGAAAACTGCGGATACTCCGAATATCATACCAGGGCCACATCACCGAATTGATACCCGTTCACTCCATGACGCCGTCACTGAGCACTGCTTGCGATTCGTAGGCCATGTCATCTGATTACCATCGCTGCGGCATGCGAAAACTGCCATTCTGTGGAAGCCACCACATTCACAAAGGAAAATAAGGGCAATCAAAAGCGACTTGGTGCTGCACCTTCATCGATAACCTCAAAGCCATTGACATTTCATGGGATGAAGCTGAAATTGCCGCGGCCGACCGACCACGCTGGAGAAGCCTCGCCGCTCAATGCGCCACACGACGCAGGAAGACCTAAGACTAAGACTAAGAAAGAAAATATCTAGAAGTTAGAGAATGAATTACTGTGCCTCCTTCTTTTTACTTCATATGAAATTGAATGTGGTTATGCCGAAAGACACGCGAAATCCAAAGATAAACACAAATGTGTCTATGTATTATGTGTCTATTATGAATGTATGTTTGTCATTGTTCAGTTTTATTTCAAGATTTCTTGTCAATAAAGAAAGAGCGGGTTTCTAAATTAAATCCAATGCTCCTTCATAGAAATTTCGACATCAACAACAGGGTATTTTTGGTTGTATGTATATGTGTAGATTTTTTGCTTTATGTATGTGTTCTCATGCATATAGTTGCATATCTAACCATGCTAATGTATGTATAAATGCTTAACTTTAACAGATTTTTGCAGTGATGGGTTGGAGTTATAGTCTTCAAGTTAGCTTTCTCCTTTCTGGTTTTGAGAAGACTAATTCCTCAACATTGGTATTTAGGCAGTGAGCTACATATCCATGTACTCCAGATTAATTTGTTCACTGTGATATAAAGATGGCTAACGAGTCAACGAGGGTTCTTTTAAATGCTCACTAGCCCTGCTATAAATGAGATGATATTCCCCTTCAAATATCATTCGTCTGGTCATGAAAAAGGATGCATTTCATACAGCAGAACGAGAATTATTGTGTTTAGTCGAAATAAGTTGAGACGGGAATTGCTGTACCGTGCTTGTCCATAAGATTCCTCCACTCGACCTAAACTGAGCACAATGAAAATATCAAATTTCACTTATAAATTTCTGATGGAAATAGCACCCGACATATTATTATGCTCCCATGTATCAGAAAACACTCAATATTTATTTTGAACATATCTATCAGGCCTCTATTAGTTGATCAAATTATAGGGGTCTTATTCCTACTAACAGTGTTGCGATAAATATATAGCTTTGCGGACCGCCCAAAACTTGCAAGAGGATTTGGAAGCCAGAAATTGAAAAAAGTATGTATATATATATATATATATATATATAGATTTGTCTGTGTGTGTGTGTGTTTGTATACATGTGTGTGTGTGTGCGTGTGTGCATGCATGTATATAT
>NC_068984.1:64138396-64140262 GCF_001194135.2 Octopus bimaculoides
TCCACCAGTGCATGTCTCCAAATATTCGGTTAATGGAATCTTTCTGCATCGTAGCCGTCTTATGTGGAGACTGTGTTTGCATCTTCTGAAACAATGTGTTTTTGAGTTGTCCAACAGCAATATTTTTGGAGCTGCAACATTTGAAAATACGCATGCACGCACGCACGCACGCACACACATACACACACACACACACACACACCCTCTGTCTTTCCCTCTCCCCTCTCTCTCCATCTCTCTCCCTCCCCCTCTCTCTCTCTCTCTTCACGCAGACACGCACTTGTCCATACGATCGCAAATCCAAGCGTTTGAAATGGAGTTTCTCCAAAGAATACCTGGAGTAACGTTACTCAACAGGAAGCGTAGCTCGGAGATCAGTGAGTTTCTCCAGGTCGAATTACTACTTCTCCGATTTGAGAGGTCACACCTCTATTACTACGGATATATGAGCAGAATCTCGCAGGAAAAAAATCGGGAGACTGGAGTTTCAAGTCAGCACGTACGGCAGGAAATTATGGGTGGAGCAAGAAGTAGAACTCAGCCGGGAATAGAGAACTTTTGTATTCACAACTTGACACTCGTGATTTCAATTCGTAGAACGGATGGTGCTTTGTGTTCTTGAGGAAAAAAATCCATCTCACTTCGCTCTGCGATCACTTCGACACCTCATGCGTGGTACGGCGTGCACCTGCTCAGACAAAGTCGAAAATTTGATGGAGAGAGCTAGCTAATATGTCACACAAACATTTGATCATTATAAAGAAATCAATTGTACAGGTCGTTCGGGATAAAGCTGAACCACTCATACGTTGTCTTCAACGTAGTCCATAATATATTTTGTTTATAATATATATATATATATATATATATATATTATATCTTGTGTGTGCAAAGAGATGTATGACAGCTGGTGTTATGTTTAGATCTCCATTTAGATTATCATTTCTCCTCTACTTCCAGTATAATGGTTTAGTAACTCTTATACTAAGAAGCATTATGAAATACAGAGCAAATATAGGAGAGGTTAAGATAATGGCTTGTTTACATTGTCAGTTCCTACTTACGTTCCTCAATTATGATCGCTTGGAACTTGCTTTTGTTGTTCGAAGCTTATTTGAAAGCTTAAATCGGATCTTCACAGAACACCGTATTGCCTTGAGTTACGGTAAACCGTAACTTGTAGCATAAAGTGTTACCTGGAACAACCAAACCAGCAAGCATAATTGTAAAAAGTAATTAGGAAATATATAAATTTGTGCTTATATTAATCTTCCTTTATATATATGCTTCATGCTTTTACAACTTATCAGCTTTGGGACGAATTCTATTTTTTAATTCACTGCCTGTTTTGATAGTTACTGACACAGTTCTTTTGTTTTTCAACATTATACAACTATAGAAAAGCCCCCTTCATTCATGAATGACCATGGTATCGCACCTGAAATATTAAAAAGATATTAAGAATATTAAAAATATTAAAATGTATACTGTCCTTTAAGAAATTGTAAAAGTAATCCCTCTTATAATCTGGAAAATTCATATTTTTCATTTGTGGAAATTTTAAATGATATATGTTTTTTTTTTTTAAATTGATGTGTTTTTCATAATATTTAAGAACTCGGTATATAATTATAGTAAAGTTCATCTTGTTGGATATATTGGTAATCCTATGAATCACATCAATATTTAAAAGTTCATCGACTGCAAATATTTCATTATTTCAAGGTACCGGGTTCAGTCTTACTGCGTGACGCCTTGGACAAGTGTCTTCTACTATAGCCTCGGGCCGACCAAAGCCTTTTGAGTGGATTTGGTAGACGGAAACTGGAAGAAGCCTGTCGTATATGTATATATATATATATATAT
>NC_068984.1:64142288-64143053 GCF_001194135.2 Octopus bimaculoides
AAAAAAAAAACAAAACAAAAAAGCAACAAAGTGAAGACGTGATACGGATAGTGTTATTGGACGCTCGGGAAAGGAAAGAGAGAGAGTATGACGTTTCGGGCGAGCCCTTCGTCGGAAAGACGGAAAGTTCAAAGAATGGAAAAACGGAGGAAGAGAAAATCGGCACCGATGCCCACGAGGTTACATTGTGGAAGGACCGGAAGAGGAGGTGGTGGAGGAAAAGTTATTTCTAAGACAGGAGAGTGAAAAAGGGAGGAGAATTTCTGTGCGTGCGCGAGAGTCTGTGTAATAACAGAACGCGTGTGTGTGTAATAACAGAACGTGTGTGTGCGTATGTATGTGTGTGTGTGTGTGTGCGTGGTTTCGTGGTTTATCTGTTAGTGTGTATGTGTGTGTTCGTGTGTGTGTGTGTGATGTAGTGGAAGGAATTAGTAGCAGGAATAGTTAGTGGGTGCTTATGGACAATGGTCAGTGGAAGGTCAGCAGGCAGTATTTCGAGTATGTGTGTGTTCGTGTGTGTGTTTGTGTGGGGTTGTGGGTGTTGGGTACGTGTGCAAGTGTGTGTGTATTTTGTACGTGCGCGTGTGTGTATGTGTATGTTTTTGTGCGTGCGTGTGTGTTTCTGTGTATGTGTATGTTGTGTATATGTGCGTTGCTGTGTACGTGTGTGTGCGTGAGTTTGCTTCTGTATGTGCGTGTGTTGTTTATGCCCATGTGTGTGTGATTGTATGGGTGTCTGTGTGAGCGTGTTGTATTGGTGAGAGG
>NC_068984.1:64143262-64144359 GCF_001194135.2 Octopus bimaculoides
GTTAGGTACGAGTGCGTGTGTGTGTGTGTATGCGCGTGTGTGTTTATGTGTGTCTGTATGTTTGTGTCCGTGTGCGTGTGTGTGCGCGTGTGTGTATATTTTTTGTGCGTGCGTGTATGTGTACTTTGTGTATGTTTTCGTGCGTGCGTGTGTGTGTGTATGTTGTGTATATGTGCGTTCCTGTGTGTTTGTGTGTGCATGTGTTTGCTTACGTACGTGCGTGCACATGCGTGCACCTGCGTGTGTCATTTATGCCCCTTGTGTGTGTAGTTGTATGCGTGTTTATGTGAGTGTGTGTTGTGTATGTGAGTGAGTATTGTGTATGTGAGAGGTGTGTGTGCGTGTGTGCATGTGTGTATATGTGTATGTGTGTACGTGTATGTGTGTGTTTGTGTATGTGAGAGGTGTGTGTGCGTGTGTGTATGTGTATGTGTGTTATTTTGTGTGTGTGCGTGTGTGTATGTGTATGTGTGTTATTTTGTGTGTGCACTCCTGTGTGTGTGTGCATATATATGTATGCGGATGTGTACTTACATGTATGTAGGTGTGCCCGTATATATGTGTGTGTGTGTGTGTCTGAGTGTAGGGTTGTGTAAGGTGTGTGTCTTACCACTGTGCGTGTGTGTGTGTATATATATGTGCGTTCGTCTATATGTGTGTGTGAGGGCGCGCATGTATGTTTGTCATGTGTGTGGGCGGTATATAAGTAAGGTGAGTGGGAGGTGTATGTGTTAGGTGTATGGGAGGTATGTGATGTATGTGTGAATGGGGGTATATATGGGTTATGTGTGCAAGGGTGTGTATGCTTGGGTGTGTGTGTGTGTGTATGTTTGCGTGTTTGTTAGCGTGTGTGTGTATGCACAAGTGTGCGTGTGTATGTGCGTTTGTATAAGTGTGTGGGCGAATCTGAGCGTGTAAGTGCATGCATGTGTGTTGTGTTGTGTGTGTGTGTGGTGTGTTGGGGATAGGTGTGCATACATGTGTGTGTATGGGTGCGTGTATTTTTTGTGTGCGGGTATGTGCGCGTGTAGGAAGAGATGAAATAAATTATGGAAAATTGTAGTGATTGTAATAAAAAAGTGAATAATGGATATATA
>NC_068984.1:64145515-64147809 GCF_001194135.2 Octopus bimaculoides
ACATATTTTGTTGATGACCTAAACTTATACTCTAGTAATATGACTAGCATCAAGAGACAATTAAAACTATAGTCACAATATTCTCGCAAGATATAGGAGTGGAGTTTGGTTAAGATAAATGCTCATATATGATAGTCAACCGAGGGAAGATTGTCGAATAGAGAGAGAACGCGTACTATCTCCCTTCTTGTCTATCTCAAATGATGAAAGCTAAAAATACCACGGAATCAAAGAGAATGTAGCATATGATAATGTTGTGACTAATACCACAATAGCAAAAGTGTACTTCAGTAGACTTCTGAAAATAGGGAACTCGGAACTGTCTGCATGAATCAAAACCATATCTCACAATGCTTTTGCAGTACATGTGTGAGTGCCAATATTTGGGATTTTGTACTGGACAGTCGATGAGATACGCATCAAAACCAGAAAGGTACTGACCAGCACTAGCAACTTTCACATTAGGAGTGACACTGATAGGAAATGTGTGAAATGAAGGGATGGTGGTAGAGGTATAAGGTCAGTTCAATGAGTCTCTGAATGTCGCATTGCATCACTCACTTAGCACCTGCTGAACGGTAAAGGAAGAAATGTGTACAATTCCATGCATACTCAAAACTGAGAGTAATGTTTTCAGAGTTGTAAAACTACTGTGCAGGTACTGTGAGAATGCAGCTGTCTCATGCAACCGAAAGGAGGCTGGAAAAGGCTACCAAAACAGAAGTTTGGCTGAGAAGCAGGCACCATACCAACAAAACACAATCCATGAGTGCATACACTGTAAGCTAGAAGGCAACAAAGCATTGACAAGAAGAGTAGCCCCTACTAGACCTGCGATAAATACATTACATCCCGCTTAGAAGGATATGCTTCCGCTACCCTGGAACAGGAGCTAGCTACTAAATACGTTATAAATAAGAGAGACAAATATACCAACAAACCTCCACGTTGTGAAGAAAAATGTCTGTGTAGAATTGTGGAAGATATCGTCCACTTCAGCAACAAGCGTCCCAAAATGTCTACGAGATACTACCTGCCTACGAGATACTATCTGCAAAGACTATTTACCATGCTATGCGTAGGAAGGTTTCTCCTAATGTACACATCAAGCGCATGTCAGAATTAGCCGGTATTCATATATTTAAAAAGAAGAAACACTGGTGGAACACTCCAATAAACACATCATTTCGGTGCAAACATAACAGATCTGATATTGTTCTGTGGAACAGGGAACAAGAGTCATTCACTATTGTAGAGGTCAGCTGCCCAGTAGATTTTGATGTACAATCAAAACCCTAAGAAAGAGAGAAACATCTATGGCGAATTAATGCGGAACTTACAGTTCTTGTATCCTGATTGTGAATTCTCATTTGTACCTATCATCATAGGTACATTAGGTCATGTACCAACAAATTCGCACAAGAACCTTGAAATACTAGGTTTTCCGAAAAAAGAGCAAAAATAACTGTCGCAGATTCTCCAAATCCAATCATTAGTGGTACATTGAAAATATGTAAGAGATTTCAAAAATTCTCCATGTGAGATTCTTATGTGAATATTGGCACACACTTAGGTGTATGCATCGACAGTTCAGCTAATACACCAAACGAACGACATATTTACAAAAACCAGGGACTCCCTTAACTGAGAATGTCTTCTTGCCTTATTAGCAATGTGCTTGAACTTTTTCGGAAACTTAAATTAAAGACAAAACATATATACATACATATACCTATAGATAGATACACATTAATAAACGTATGTATACATGTGTATAATTTTTTTATAAAATATAATAATAATTATTATTATTACCATTATTAAAATCAATCATTGTTTTTGTTACTACTACGTTGTGAGTTCGAATTCCGCCGAGGTCGACTTCGCCTTTCATCCTTTTTGAGTCAATAACTTAAGTACCAGTGAAACACTGGTGTCGATATAATCGGCTAGTCCCCTCTCCACCAAAGTTCAGGCCTCATGCCTGTTTGTAGAAATTATTATTATTATTATTATTATTATTATTATTATTATTATTATTATTATTATTATTATTATGTTTTTTTTTCTTCTTTCTTCAATTTTTTTCCCATTTCTCGCCGAGTGTTTTCCGTACACCTAGGGCAGAGAAACGTTGTATGCATTCCCAATTTACACACGCAAATTCATAGGTAAAACATGTATTTAAGAAAAAAATCATGAATGGATGTTGTTTTCACAGCGATAATGCTCTTCTTAGTACATGAGTCGTTCCAGTTAGCACGATTGTTTGCACCTCCTGTAGAGATGGTAAG
>NC_068984.1:64148701-64151201 GCF_001194135.2 Octopus bimaculoides
ATTATCATTATTATTATTATTATTATTATTATTATTATTATTATTATTATTATTATTATTATTATTATTATTATTATTATTATTATCATCATCATCATCATTATTACTATTATTGTATCTTGGCACATTGATATACTGTACCGAGAGTTGCAAGACTGTGAAATAAATTTTTCTATTCGGTGGATGTAAAAATGTTCTTTTATTGAGCGTGTGGACTTTGTTGTTGTTTGATGTTAACTGGTGATGGAAAAAGCAGTAGAATTGGACGGATAATATGAGTGGAAACACACTTGTTAATCGGAGAAAAGATTGAAAAAAAAAACGAAATAAAACGAAATAAAACAAACAAAAACAATAATGTCATATTGCACAACAACATTATCACTATATCACAAACATCAAATGAAATGAAAATAATATAGCAGCAGTAGTCGCCAACAATATCAATATCGAAGATAACGCAAATACCAACAGCATCAATGAGAAAAGAATGTGTATCGGAGAAGACTCTACACTGTCGCACCATCAGCAAGTAACAGTAAACAAATGTTTTACGAATTACGCTCTTTGTCAGAACCCCTTTGACACAACCATGCCCGGGATCGTTCAGCGTTTTGTTTTGAATTTGTGCTAGTATTGTATTGCATGACTTTTACTTTTATTTGAAAGCACTTCATGAAGGCGATTTCTCATTTGCTTACGCAAACCAACTGACACTTTGAGACTGATGCCGTCCATACTTTGTTAAAACTATTGAAAGCCTATAACTGCAACAAAGACATACTCAGGATGCAACAATTGCAGCTGGAGGGAATTCCCTGCTCATAGAAAACAGCAAAATTTGATATGAGGGTATGAGGAGAAACGAATAAGCCAAGAGTATCTGAGAGTAGCAGATGAGAGACCAAAAATCATTGAAGTGCATATTCCATTGTTGTACATCGAAACAATTTGTATATAGAATAGAGGTTAGTGCGTGTCTTTGAGTACTTTTCTTATAATTAATCGAGGAACTTTACTTTGGATATGTTTTTTTGCGCGTTTGAGATGTTTAAACAGTACATTATTTTGGTCTAACTGAACTTTGTAGAACGTTAATATTTGTTGGGGGTCGAAATGTTTTGACTGTAACAGTCTTAGTTATGTTAAGGATGTGTTCAACTGGAAACATAGTTAGTGTTGGAGAGGTCCAGCATTCGGCGCCTTTGCAAACAAACTGCTTGCGTAGCCACTTAAGTTATCATTTGGAAACCGACCTATAAAAGCGATGCATAAATTGTTGCACGGCAGCTGATGAACTTGCGACCCTGTTGATATAACAGAACATGAGAGGCCTTCGTGCAAGTCTTAGCTGGTAGATTTCGTAAAATAACAGGGATAATGGCTTGTGATATACAGTTATATCTTTTTACGTTATAAATACACACCAAGCTGGTATCAATGTCTCCTTTCCTCCTACGAAACATGTTCTTGTCAGGAACTTGAGTCTAAACGACTATGTCCCAAATTTGTGGAATTGTAACTATGTTCGACACCTATAACTAGCGCCGGATGGAAATATATAAATATGCCTAATTCTGTGAATATAGGCAGAAATAATTGTTTTGAGAAGGAATGCATATTATATGCATTTTAAATTCTGCCATATAATGTTGACTTCAATTTTGCTATTGCCTTTATAACAAATCTTGCTGGTCTTGCCAATCTCGCTACTCTATAAAGAACAATGTATGCGTAATGCATAATGAGGGTTTAGCAATTTATTTGCATTTATATGAGTTGAAACGAAAATACTTTAATGGGTTTAGTCTTTTTATGAGCAATAAATAGCGTACAAATTGCTCTCTATTAGATGGAATTTATACCTGTATTTTGTGTACAACAAACTTCACAAAATATGATTAGCAAAATTACCTACTATTAAAGGAACAAGAGAAACGCTATGAAAGAATTCATCATTATTTTCCAAAACTAATTCAAGAGTTTATTATTGTGATATCATGTAGTTGGGTGTGTAAATAAATATGAAACAATATTAACGTCCTAAAGTCATCATCATGATTGTTTTCTCAACGCCGTAACACCGTCAAGATCAAAGTGACATCAATTAGATTATTCATTTCACCGCTGTTGCTGGAAATCAAATTTAAAATATTATGTTTGATTAAACTAGACAGTAAAATAGGGAAAGATATTCGGAAGAATGCCAAGAAAATGGTGATTATAATCAAATTATATATGGCCCGGAAACCAAGCGCGATTTTATCTGATCAGTGCCAGAGAAACCTTGTCAAAGATAAAGCGCTAATAAGAAATTACAATTGAATTTTATAGCAGAAACGTAGCGTGATAGAGCAACAACAGTTCACCAAAATGGAAACTAGTTCAGTGCCTGTTCCCAGTAGAGATTCCTTAACTCTTTTGTTGTTAATGCCATTCATATTATATACATTTAGTAATATAACTGAATCAATGGTACAAATTTAGAATATTTATGGTA
>NC_068984.1:64155683-64161537 GCF_001194135.2 Octopus bimaculoides
TGGGGAAATTTCTAACCTGGGTTCTCATTCCTAAGGTATTTTTCGATGGTGCTGTTCTTGTTATTATTATTATTTTTTTTTTATTATTCAGGTCACTGCCTGGAATCGAACTCGGAATCTTGGGGTTAGTAGCCCGTGCTTTTAACCACAACGCCCTATGTCCGGGGGCAATTATGGAGTGGATTTTAGGGCTTATAAATCTAAACTTTTCCTATCCTTCCTTAATACCGCTTCCCATATGCTATTCATATCTGCACTCGGTCTGCTTAGGAGATTGTTGTGTCCTAGCATATGTGCTGCTTCTTTTAGTTTTCCTATTTTCCAGTGGTGTTCGCTGCCTATTATTTTAACTTCATCCCATCGGGTGAGGTGGCCTCCATGTTTCATACATGATCAGCTATACCTGATTTATTAATATCTCCTCGTGTCACGGGTTTTCAATGTTCGTCTACCCGTATTTTGAAGGGGCGGCATGTTTAGACTTTGTATAACCTACCACAGCTGCATGGGATGGAGTACATGCAGTTTTTGATCATATTCTCTTCTATTGGTGGTTTTACTCGAAGGTGGATATTTGCGAAGTGTTGTATTACTCTTCAATACTGTCCTGATGTCATATGGGCCGCATATCTGTTGTATCTTTTCGCAGAGGCCTTTCACACAGGATAGACAGACTGTGGACACTTCACTGGTTTCTTCCTCTCTTTTCTTCATATTTGGGTAGATAGTATGTTTTTGGGGTAGTTGTTGCTTAATAGATTGTTACTGAACTTGATCAATTCTTCGTGGTGTGTATCACGATGACCACTTATATTCTTTCCTCGACGGTTTAGGCACTGAGCAATGCCCCTTTCTTTACACTGTATGTATGGTGGTAATTGAAGTTGTGGTATTGTCCAGTCAAGGTCGGCTTGCAGTATACGGGTGTCCTGAATCCATAATTGATGCTTGTTATTAATTCGTCCAGGAATGCCAGCTGATAGTATTTTTCCTTTTTTCATTGTGAACTGTATGGATGGCTTTATTGAGTTTACATGATCTAACAGCACTTGAACATCTTCCTGGCCAGAGTATAAAGGTGTCATCAACATATCGCAGACATAGGGTTGGTTTTTGTGGTGTTGATACTAAATCCAAATTCTCAATGTTTTCTATGTATATATTGGTTATTATCGGTGATAATGGCGAACCCATAGCTAAACCCTTTTACTGTCGATATATGTCAGTATCCATACTGAAGTAGGTAGTTTCTACACAGAAGATCAACGAAGATTGTCACAATTAGCGTAGACACCTATATGAAAAACTGTGGATGTTAAAACTATCTACGTGAATTCCAAATACAACAAATTCCAGAATTAGCCGTATTAGAAACAAGCAGTGAAAAGTTAAGCGTATGAAAACCCGTGCTAGATAACTGCCTAATATTCTTACTAAACAGAAGGGTTTATCATAGCAGCCTAAGATCAATGCCTACCTAAAAGAAGTTACCAGACCGATATATTAAAGAACGACAACTTCCCAACAGGTCGTGTATGACATCAAAATGAAACCATTGATCATGTGCATGATAGAGCTGCACAATATATTCACCGGGTAATTTGCAAAAATCTGGACCTGCCCAATGATAAAAAATAGTGGGAACACAAACCCCCTCCAGCGCCTGAAAATGATCACATCTTATTCCTCTGGAACTTCACCATTGAAACGGACAGAAAAAAAGATGCAAATAGGCCAAAAAGTATATTCAAGGACATCAGACAAAGATCATGCTTCCTCATTGAAATGACTGTTCCAATGGATATAAATGTATCTGTTAAGACTTACCAAAACTAAGCAAGTATAAAGATCTAGAAATAGAAATTAGCAAAATTTGGAACCTGAAGACTAAAACAATACCTGTTGTCGTAGGTTCCCTAGGAATGATAACAAAAGGGGCTGATTGCTACCTAGCTCAGATACCAGGGAACCACCAAATGGCAGAAATTCAAATGATAGTGCTCATGGAAACTGCTCATATCCTACATAAAATACTATCTATGTAATCTGAAATTTTAAAACAAATTCATAATTTTCTTGTTTTCTTAAGCATTTTCTAGAACAATACTAGGTACAAAACCAAATATATGACACCCTAGGCATAACACCGACATAGGCTTCAAACTTGTTATCTTTTGAGGTCTCTGGGTGAGACTTGGATCCAACTTGTACAAATGCAAAGCAAAAGTCAAACATAAAATAATAATAATAATAATAATAATAATAATAATAATAATAATAATAATAATAATAATAATAAAATTATAATAATAGGGACGGAATCAAACATTCATTGATGAAAGAAAGGATCAGAAGAGAATGTTATCGCAGGGTGAGAGCAATACTGAAGACAGAGCTGAATGCAAGAAACAGGGTCGAAGAATTCAATGCTTTAGCCATACCAGTCGTGACTTAGAGTTTCAATATCATATCATCAACTGGTCAATTACTGAGATATGTAACCTTGACAGAAAAATATGAAAGCTGTTGACAATGCATAGAATGCACCACCCTAAGGCAGATATAGAACGAATTTATCTGCCAATAAAAGAGGGAGGCCCTGGACTTTTACATCTGGCATTAACAATGAGGATTGCCACAATTGGCCTAGACACCTGTCTGAAAAACTCTGAGGACTGGATGTTAAAACTTATCTCAAAACATGAAAACAAGAAAACATCATACTCAGTAACAAAACAGGCAAAGATATATCTAAAGTATCTGGGTGAGAATTGAAGTTAACTAGTACAAATACAAAGCAAATTCAAACATATAATAATAATAATAATAATAATAATAATAATAATAATAATAATAATAATAATAATAATAATAATGATGATAATAATAATAATAATAATAATAATAATAATAATAATAATAATAATAATAGTAGTAGTAGTAGTAGTAGTAGTAGTAGTAGTAGTAGTAGTAGTAGTAGTAGTAGTAGTAGTAATAATAATAATAATCCTTTCTACAATAGACACAAGTCCTGAAATTCTTTGACTGATACTTATTTTATCAACCCCGAAATGGTGAAAGGCAAAGTTGACCTCGGCGGAATTTGAAATCAGAACGTAAGGTAAGACGAAATAGTAATAATAATAATAATAATAATAATAATAATAATAACAATAACAACAACAACAACAACAACAACAACAACAACAACAACAACAACAACAACAACAACAACAACAACAACAACAACAACAACAACAATAATAATAATAAAAATTATAATAATAGGTACGGAATCAAACATTCATTGATGAAGGAAAGGATCAGAAGAGAATTTTATCGCAGGGGGATAGCAATATTGAAGAGAGAGCTGAATGCAAGAAACAGGGTCGAAACGATCAATACTTTAGCCATACCAGCCGTGACTTACAGTTTCAATATCATTAACTGGTCAATTATTATAGTTCTATACTTTTTTATGCATATAGCTCTAGATAAGGGACTTTTAATATATATCCCCGGCATCATTGAGGTAAGGAAAAAATTATTACCGACACCGCTAATTGACACATTTGACACATTATTAATTAGCATAATAGCATAGCCTGGAAAAAACCATGGACCCTATGGAAAAATACGACCAAGAGAAATAATATTCTTAAGATTATAAAAATGGGAAAATTCAGGACAAGATGCTATATTTGGTAAAGTACAGAACAGGAAATGTTTTACTTAAAATATTGCAGGTAAGGATAAAATTTGAATATTAAAAATTATCTGATTTTAATTTACAAAGTAACATTATAATTAAAGAAAATACCACTAGACACACAAGAATACTTAAAAAATGAGAGCCAGAAGTACAAACACAGCTAAAGTTTTATGCAAAGCAGAATAGTATATATGGTAGGCAAATTCATTACGTAAAAAATAGGTATTGAGCCAAGACTAAAAATGTGAAGACTTGGCAATATCTTAGGCAATAACTCAAGCAAATTTTACTGAGAATTTGTTGTTATAGGTAGATTCTACTGTGATATATAACTAATTTTTTTTTATTGCACTAATTAGTTACTACTATTATTTTTACAACCTATTTTCAAATGTATAGTTATTAATTAATAATTAAAAAAATGAATTTTTTAAAGCGAACTACATTTTTATTTTTAATAGAAGTAACACGTAACAACAAATAGAAGTAATAAATTGTAATAATTGTTTTTGTTTTTAGTTTTAATAAAAGCTAATATTCTCTAAATCGAAATATTTTGTTTCATATTTCATCCTTAGCTGCAATATTTTAAGTAAACATTTTCTTGTTTTCTACTTTACCAGATATAACTTGTCCGGAACTTTTCCAACTGTAATAACTCGTCCTGTACTTTTCCAGTTTTATAATCTTAAGAATACTATTTCTCATGCTCGCACTTTTCCAAGTAATACAACTATGATGTACAGAACTGAACTGAAACGTTAAGGTATTACATAGACTGTATGTAGTAGAATCAAACAGAATCAATCCCTGAAAGAGAAAAGTTCACTTTGGGGAGGGTTAAGACTGATGCATACAGACTAATAGCCAAATCTCCGGAATATACACGAAATACAAGAATTAATATTACATTGTACCGCGCATATATTAAACAGAGCACTTACAAAAAGCGTACAGTACTGCGCCCCGCTGTGCTTGGAAAAAAAATTAAACAATTATTTATAGCTAAATTATAGAGCTAATAAATGAAGGCTATCACATAGAAAAAAGAAGCATATTTTCTGTATTATAATGGAACAAAGGAGAGAAGGGGTGGGCAGAATCGGTAGAGCGATAAATCAAATACCCTGTAGAATATATTATAAAGTTGCTTTATTTGTTGAGCTCATATCCTGCCAACATCAAGTTTGCCATTCAGCCTTTTACTGTCGAGGAAATGAGTACTGGTAAAAATACAATACTGAGTCGAGATAATAGACTGCCTTCTCTAAAATAATGTGCCTTTGTTTTCTATTGCAGAAACCAACAGAGTAAAGTGGAACGAATTAAGTATAGAGAAATACATGCTTCTTGTAATTATTATGACAGACGTGCAATAAGTGTTGTTCTTTCACCCCAGTTTGATCTGATTGTCAAAGTCATTTCAGCCATAAGCTTCGGGATTTTAAAGAAGACGATAGCATGTATTTCAGGGGATTTAGCTGTTATTTCTAACAGATTGATCAATAGTGTAGAGATTCCCTCGTCGATTAGTGAAGTGATTCCAACTGGCAATCAAACTTATTTTCTTGAAGATTTTATCAACTAAAGCTTAACACTTATATTTATTCCAGCCAATGGCTATTGCCAACTTTATCCCCGAATGACATATCAACATCACACTTTAGAAGTTATCGTTGACTTACGTTCTGGTTTCTCATTCTGCCTCCCAGATACTTGTCCTTCCCGCTCACTACTTTTTCTCTCTCTTTCTGTATTCTTTAAAACACCTCTCTTTCTCCCCCTTTCTCTCTCCTTTCCCCCCTCTCTCCCTCTTTCTCTCTGTCCCCCTCGTCTCCTCTCTTTTTGTATGAATCATGAATTGCAGTGAAGCAGAAAATGAAACGATCACAGTCGAATGCTAATTAATTTTTGACATACAGACTAAAACTCAACAATGTACAGAAGGTGGAAAGACAGAAACAACACGTATATATTCCTACACATTCACATGCGCATATACAGACATATGCACATGCACACATTCATGCCCCAATGTGTCTGTATATAAGTGTGTTCGCGTGTGTGTGTACATATATACATGTTATACGCATTTGTGTGCAGATTTAAATACATACATACATGCATGCATGCAGGTAGATA
>NC_068984.1:64167332-64168395 GCF_001194135.2 Octopus bimaculoides
TCACTGTATGAGCACGGGCTATTCTGTTCTTTTTTCTCTTCTGGCATCTGAAGCCTCGGGAAATGCTTGTCAAAAGAACAAGACAAGCGTTCCAAAATTATGTTTCTCGACATTTTTCAAATGTCAAGAAGGAAATTTTTGTATTTTGCTAGGGCCGAAACTGCCCCTGGGGGCCAATTCCTGCCCTTGAAAATACACACAAATGAAGCCTAGGTGCTTCGCAACAAAATTATTTAAAAATTCCAACAAAATGTGGACAGTAAATGGTCAAATAAACGTTTACCTTCGCAGCCGATGTGACAGCACGTCCGTGAGAAGAGATAGATAGATAGATAGATAGATAGATAGATACGCTGCAAAAGGTTGAAGACCACTATTATGGTGTCAAACATTGTCAGTAAGCGTCTTTTCTATTCCTGACATCTCGTGTTATTTTGTCAAATTGAACTGATGGTCCTACTACTAAATACAAACCATATAACATTTGTTATGCCTTTTTCTGTATGTTTCACTGCTATATGCATGGACCACATTAATCTGCATTCCCTACTTTAAGCTGGATCCAACAATCATATCAAAATGTGTACCGTATTAGACAAGGTATTAAAAGAAGCAAAATAAATGAGATTCAAAATATAAATAGATGTAGATACTGAAATCAAATGATTAAAATATAACTATATATATACTCCTGAAAAGACGTAAGTGATGTAAAAACGAAGTCATGAGTACGAAAACCGTAAAAACATCTGTAATATAATTCCAATTAATACGTTTTAAACAAGTGAAATCCTTGATTCTTTGACCCAAACTTAATTTAGCCATTCAACCTATATGTTACAGCAACAATACAATGAGCTGATATTTAATGGAACAAAAGCACCTTGACACGAACACACTAAATGTTGCTGCATTCTGAATCTACTGTTAGAATATATATATGTGTGTGTGTGTATGTGTGTGTGTGTGTGTGTGTGTGTGTTTTCGATTTCTTCGTATTTCTTTGTTGTTGCGGTTTCGTTTTCATATATATATATATATATGTATATATATATATATATAT
>NC_068984.1:64168612-64171414 GCF_001194135.2 Octopus bimaculoides
TATGATATATAAGGAGCTATTATATCAGATCAAATAAAATACTTATGAACAAGCAATGGTAGACTGCTTAATATAATGAAAGAACATAAAAATAATTTCGATTTCAAGAAACGTTTCTCTGTATATAGGTAAAGTATAATGTACAAACTGGAGGAAAAAACAATCTTAAGTTTAAAACAGTAGTAAATAAAACACAAATTTAAAAGGTAAAATCAAAGCGAAATTTTAAAAGTTACAAAGAAAAGCTTTACAAAAATCAAACTCTATGGTAATTCACTGCAAGAAAAGCATTTAGAAATTACGCTAAAACGAAAGCCAAGAATGGCACAATTTCTCGCATAGCTGTAGAAAGAGGTTTTATTTTATTTTCAAAAGATCAATACTTAACCAAAATAAAAATACCAAACTAAGCCAATTAAAGAAGTGACTATTGTTACCCACTATACAGTTTGCATGACGTAACAATCAGCCACATTCTTACTAACTCCTCACAAAGGCAGAACTTAACTGCAGGCATAACTAGAGACAAATAGCTATGTAAGTGGTGTAATAAGAAGATACTCCGTATCAAAGAATATCGTAATACATAACTAATTTACATGTAAAATATTCAGTTCAGCGGATGTATGTGTCTAGACTGATATTAAAGCAAATCTCTCAAATACTATGATTCAAAACTTCATTTAAATTATTTGTTTTCCCATAGCATTTTCTATTTTTTCAGCTACAACAATACTCGGAAAGATGACAGAAAACAATCCAAATACAATAACTTCAGAATACAAATAAGCAGGATGCAGGTAAAGAGAGTAAAATCAATACCAATAATAACTAATGGACATAGTATGATCAAAATGAATATGAAAAATACTTAAATACAAGTAAATGAATTCGTGATTTTAGACAAAAACAAAAAGAAAATTACATGATCAGTGAAAATTTCTCTACAAAGTAGCAAAATCTACATCAAGTGAAAAAAGGAAGGATGCATTAAAACATATTGTTACAATGTATTTCTAGAGAAAATGGACTGTCAAGACTTGAATACTATTATCACAGGCTTGCTCAATCAAGGGTCACCTTAATCTAAACAACTCCACTCGCAATCGAAAATAACATCGTCATGGGTACATCTTGTCTTCTATAGAATTTATTCTGAGGATTCTGCTATAAACATCACTGAACACGTCTTACATATTTTAGCAATAGAATAACAGATCTTTCACAACATATAATGAAGACAATTATTAAAAATTACACAAGGAATAAAAAGAACATCAGCGTACAGCCCATTGGTTAGGTCGGACTACACCATTCCAATTCTCTAACCCCCTGCTCTTACTTGTAGTGTTATCTCAGATATGAAAATGTATCCGTTCTATTTTCAGTTGGTTGGGCAATAAAACAATCATATTTTCCGGATAATAATACTGCTCTGCTCATTGTAATGTCTTTGTATTTTAATCCCAGCAACCTGTCATTCGGATGTTTTCTGTACTTCATAACCGATGCGCCTCAGTAATACGAAATAACAATAACAATTCCTCCTCATTTTGGAACAAAGTTAACATTTTTGTGGGAGGAAGTTAGTTGATTAAATCGGCCTCAGTATTCAACTGGTACTGATTTTATCAACCCCGAAAGAAAGAAAGACAAAATCGACATCAGCGAAGTTTGAGAGTTGCACGCAAAAATTCCGGAAAATTTTTTACCAATTTGCTAGAGATTCTGCTTGCTCGCCACTACAACAACAACAGTAACGACAACGACAACGACGACGACGACGACGATGATGATTATTATTGTGAATTATTATTATTATTTATTATTATTATTATCTGGATATTTTGGAGTATGACAAAATCAAGGAAAGTGAGATAAAGAAAAGTGTTAGGCGAGAATACCTCAAGAGAACCAAATTGATTATGGAGAGTAGACTCAATGGAAAGAACAAGATGAGAGCAATGAATACATAGACTGTCATCTTAATGTGATATGGTGCAGGTGTGGTTAGATGGAGAAAGAACGATGTTGAAGAAATGGATAGAAAAATAAGGGAAGTGAAGACAAGAACAAGGAACTGCACTTTAAAATCGATGTCGATAGACTGTATGTCTCTAGAAACAAGGGACGAAGTAGTCCCATAGGATGCAAGATGAGTGATCTCAATGGAGAAAAAAGTCTGGATGGTACGTCAATCAGCTGATTGAAACTTTGTTTATTGCTGTTAGAAACAGCAACGCGATACTTAGTGAAAATGTAACACACCCAAAAGAACATAAGATAGAAGATAGGGAACAAAGATTGAACAAGTGGAAAATGAAAGCGATGCAAAGGCAATACATTAGAGAAATGGAAGGGAAAGACTAGACCAACACCTGGAAGTGGCTAAGGAGACGAGATATGAAAGGATGCACTGAGGCATTGATATGCATCGCTCAGAAACAAGCTCTGAGAACTAATTACACCAAGTTCCAAACATATAAGAGTAGTGAATCGCCCAATTGCGGGATGTGTAGCAGCAAAAGCGAAAGAGTTTCACATATTGTAGTGAGTGCAACAAACTGATTAAAAAAGAATACAAAAGGAGGCATGATAACGTAACTAAGATCGTTTATTGAAGATTTTGTGCGAAGTAAGGACATTGAAATGGTATGAGTATCAACCTGAAGGCGTCACCGAGAATTATGAATTTAAGGTCTAGTGGGAGGGGGAGGAGGGGTGTGATGAGGGGGAGGAGGAGGAGAAGAAGAAGAAGAACAACAACAACAACAACCAGCAGAAGAAGAAGAAGAAGAAGAA
>NC_068984.1:64171424-64172361 GCF_001194135.2 Octopus bimaculoides
GAGTAGGGGTGTGATGAGGGGGAGGAGGAGGAGAAGAAGAAGAAGAACAACAACAACAACAACCAGCAGAAGAAGAAGAAGAAGAAGAAGAAGAAGAAGAAGAAGAAGAAGAAGAAGAAGAAGAAGAAGAAGAAGAAGAAGATATTTAGTATGATCAGAAACCAAGACATCTGTAAGGAGAAGAACAGTCTATTACATCGCACCAAGTACAAAAGTTATGTTATCGCACCAGGGGGAATGAAAAGGCAGATTTGTCCACGTCGGGATTTGAAAGTAAGAAAGATGTAACAGAATGCAACAAAACAATCTGACTACTGCTCCGCTGATTCAATCAAAAAGATAGATAGTGTTGTAATCTGTTTTCATTTTATTTTCACTGTGTCTAAAAATAGTGAAGTATAACTTTCTCATGATATCAACCGCTATCTTCATTTGTACAAAGAGAACCTTACACATTTATTATAACAAACGTGATGTCAGCCGCTATCTCCATTCGTACAAAGAAACCTGCAAGCATTTGTAACACCAAACGTCTGTTACCTCATTCATCTTGTTAAGTAAGATAAACTGTTAAAGTGTACAGTTCAATGTTGTATGCAGCAGAGACAGCATTATTGTTTAACGAATCTTTTTCTGAATGGCAACGGAAAAACATGTGTCACGTCACAGACGAGCTGTAAAGAGAACGAACTAACAACAACAACTGCAACAACGAAAAGGTGGCATCTAATCGATGCGGTCTCCAGCAATTTTTAATTCATTAAGGAAAATATGCCAGCATAACACCAAACAGGCAAATACAACTTGACAATGGGACGAAGATTTTATGCATGTATATGAGTATATATACAGATATATAGATAGATAGATAGATAGATAGATAGATAGATAGATAGATACAACTTATATACGTATATATATATATATACATATATAT
>NC_068984.1:64172994-64173849 GCF_001194135.2 Octopus bimaculoides
ACGATGAAAATAGCTCTTCCTTCCCGTTTAAAGGAAGGAGGCGCGACAATATTCACGATAGACTCGGCTGATAGACCGACTCGTCCCACACGCGATAGCAGTTGTTCGACGTAAGCCCACAGCTCGGAAATGGTGGGACACTGTACGAGTGCGTGCAGAACGGTTTCGTCGCTCTGCCGGCATCTCGGACAGGTCGGCCCCGTGTTTCTCGAGCCATGCCTGTAGAAGAAGTTTTGTAACATATTTTCTAACATTGTTGAAATACGTTCAAGTCAGTGTTCGGCATCAACTCAATACATAAACATACATTAACACAGACACACGGACATGCACATACACACACACAAACACACACACATACACATGTACACACACACACACCCGCGTGAAAATATGTTTATGTGTGTGTTTGCGCGTATTCGTGCGAGTATGTTTGTGCGTGTTTGTGGCTCTGTGTCTGTGTCTGTGTCTGTGGTTACGTCTAGTAAACATTAGGAATATAGATATGAAAAGAATTATCCTACAAGTGCATTGTAATAATTACTCTATCATTCTATATTTCTAAGATATAAAATTTCAATACTGGCAATTTAATAATTGAAATTTGAAAATGTTTTGTGAACTAAATGTGCCAACAGAAAGTCTAAGATTTTAGATATTGCTTCCAATTTCATTACACTTCCATAGATATATGTATGCAAATATGTGTGTATGTAAGTATGTTTATGTAGATAAATTCATAGATATACATACATATGTAAATCTATATGTCTGCATGTATATGTGAATATATTTATATATACACATGTGTATATATGTATATATATATATATATATATATATATATATATATAT
>NC_068984.1:64173917-64176379 GCF_001194135.2 Octopus bimaculoides
TATATATAGTGATCTCAGTATCCTTAATCATTCACCTAAAGCGTTTGACGGCAAACATGCAAATAGAAAAGTACGCAATGTCTTTCAAAGCAGTGAGTTTTAGTTTATATGTCACATCTTCTTACAACTACAATATATTTCGTCTGGAGAAAAATAAAACTGCTTTCATATATATATATGTATATATATCAGTGACAGAGGCATTATACATATACCTAAAGATAAATTTATTAAAACACATACATAAACTTGTTCTTAAACACACACACACACACACACACATTTACGTACTTACATATTTGCAAACATTATTTGTAGGCATTATTTATTGCATATATACGTACACTTATGTATGGGTGTATCTGTAAAGACAGTTATAGCTATACGGTCACAACCAAGTCCTAGAGTCTAAGTTTATATTTATATATAACGGATCTACTTATCTTTACTTTTATAGTCAGATTCTCACGTACGCAAAACAACTGAAACGTAAAGACAAACATAAATTCATTCAAACGCGGAGCTAATCTTATTAAAATTTATATATAGATGTTAGTATCTAAAAATGAATTAATACCAAACTAAAATACTTATACGTATATTCATGTTGAATGAGCACCCGTGTATAGTATCTACGTAAGCTAAAGCAAAACATATATGTATAAATCTTTGTCAGCCATGAAATCGCTGTAAAAACAATCATTCTAAAAAGTATGATACGAAGGAATAAAGAAGCTCTAGTTTGTTTTAATTTATGTGCAACTCTATATATTGATTCACAGCAAAATATATTTTACTGATTCCATGACCTTAGACAGTGATGTCGCTGACCTTTACTGCAAATATGTATAGTAAGAAAAGTTAAAATAGAGATACAGCGTTCGAATTTTAAAAATCTCAGCAGTTTTATTGTCAGAATGCGTGGTATTCAGTTACCCAGTAAATGAACTATACATTAAATAAACAACAATAGCTAAAAACGTATACTCGTTGGACGGACCCTAATTCTTCATCAGTTATGAACCGAATGGTAGTACTCAGTTTCATGCCTCGGTTGATAATCGATGAAGAATTAGGGTCCTTCTGTGTTTGTCCTACGTTGACGCTTTTTACCTATTGTTGTTTATTTAATGCATTCTTCATTTATATATATATATATATATATACATGTATATATATATGTAAGTATGTATAATTGTTAAACAGGACGTCAAACATTAAGGCAAAGCAAACATTTCAAGTCTTATAAAATATTATTACAGGAAGAAATTCAAAATCTTACAGCTGTTTCTGGGATATCCCCGAGTATAGGATATTCCGTCATCTGAGACAAATTGGGGAAAAATATGGAAAATGAGAATGGTATATATCCATAAGATGACAACATAGAGGAAGGGAATAAAATAATGAGTTGGAAAGAGAGAAGAAAAAAGTAGCATAAAAGTTCATAGTTCAACTTTCCGAAGTTATAGAAACCAAAGCTTATGTCCTTAGGTGCAATCCTCAATATATCCATGAGTGTAATTCTTTAGGTGCAATCTTGCGTAGTTCCATGTGGGTTAATGTCTTGATATAGTAGACGCGAACATATAAACATTCAATAAAAAAAATGGTAGCGGAGGTGGCTGTTAATTGGTAAAATTAAAGAAGATTTAAGATATCTATGAGTCCTTGTGAAATGTTGTCCAGTTAGCATTATGAATTTTACATGAACCTTGGTTGGGAACTGAACGAATTACGCTACAAAATTGTTTTGGGTTAGGAGATGATTTATATGCACTATCTTAGCATAATAATCATCTCTTGTCAAATCTGTTTGCCGCACATAGATGACAGATTTTTCTGGCAATAAATGTGCCTAGATTCTTCTTAGAGCAGATGAACTATTGAATTGTCTATGAATATTAAGAGATTCCTTGTTGTACTCTCGGTATGAGTGGCATTTACCTGTCTCACGCCTAAGTGTTATACTCAGGAAGTCAACCTTTGAGAAGTTGGTGTTAACAGTCAAAGTTAGGCCAAATACTTTTACGATATTTATAAAAATTTTCCAGAACCAAAGACTAGCAGTCTTATAGTCACATTGTGAAGGAGGAAGTATGATATACGGTGACATATGGAAAACATAGAATGCAAATGCATTAAATTTCGTTTTGCATAAGCTATACAAAAATGCTTGGATTATAGAAATCCACATTAAGATTGAAAATAATAAATATTATTTAAATTTAATTTGTGGATATATATTTCTTAGTTAAAGCGAAAATGATTTAGGTGAGAGTGAAAATGAACTGAAGTGTATCGATTAAAGGAGAAAATGTAGTGTGATCATATTTACAATGACAGAGGAAACCGAGAGACAGTTGAAATTAAAATAAAACCACCAACTTTATAAAGGTTGACTTCCTGAATTGTATACATGTGTGAATATTTGTATGTGTTTCTACTTATGTGTGCATATA
>NC_068984.1:64177430-64180826 GCF_001194135.2 Octopus bimaculoides
ATATATTCCATCTGCTGACAAGCGCATCTTGTATTCAATGAAATCATATCATTGCATATATATTTTTTCGATCAAAACTTTTGTTTTTCTCTTTCACTGAGGCCTACCGCTTTGTACAAAAAAAAAATCATTTCGGTATAACTATGAAATATTTACAGATATAATTGCAAACTGCCATTCTCCGTACGTTAATTTCAAATTCTATTTTCAATATCGATTTCCATCATTCGAACACTTCGAGTTTATGTATTCGTTTGTAGATGTCTCGGATCTGCTTTGGACTATATAAAGCGTCAAACACAATACGAACTTCTTTGCAATTTTGCCGACAAAAGCATCGCGTTGTTATACATTTCTATCTAGGTAGATCCGACGGCCATAAATACAATATGCCTGGAGATATAACACACTAACACTCACTCATTCACTCACTCACTCACTCACTCACTCACTCACCCACTCACTCGCTCACACGGACACTCACACACAAATATTTTAATACTTGAAATCTGTTTTCGCATTATATGTGCGTATGTGTGCGTCATAAAGAGATGCATCTAATAACATTTAAATAACAAAAATGCATGTAATAAAAAATACAATAATAAAAATATAGTGAATATGCATGTCCATATATGTGTGTGTATATGTATGTGTACATTCATATACACACGTATATGTACATTATAAATATATACACATACATACATACATACATACATACATACATATACAAATACATACGTACATAATGGCACTCTCACAATTGGCATTTCTATTATAGACAGTTATATGTTTGGCCACTTTGATTTCGATTTTTTATTCTTTTTGCACGCTTTATTGTGCGTTATAGCAATGCATTGATGTTCAGTCGTACGGCAGACGTTTGATGAAATGAAGGTATTAGTAACGTTTTATGAATTTCTTTTGTTGGCGTGATGTGGATTGTCAGAATATAAAGTAATAATTTATTACTACACTTACTGAACACCAAACCCCGATATAAAATATTATCAATTTTATTTCTAAAGGGAATTGCAGGAACAATTGTTAAGCTAGTCTCTATCTCATTAATGCCTAATGTATATTCATAAAATAATTTATGAAGTAGAATACCGTTAAATAGAATATCACGCATCATGACTGCTTAACAGTGAGGCATATGAAAGCATTCTCAACGAATGTAATTTATTAATATGTCTAAATCACATTTAGTTATGGTGCAAATTATTTCGAATAGCCCCGCAGAAATGTCATAATTCATTTCTACTCGGTGCTGTTGAAATAAATTCATTTTCAGAAGTGCAAAACAGTATTGTAGTTATCCACCACCAGTATTACCAACACCACCACCACCAAAAACAATTCTGGTTTTCTGATCTTGAATCATCCACGTCTTGTTTGTCCCTATCACAGGCCTCTTCCTCGCTAAAACTTTCTCTTAGGCCATGAGAATTGACTACAAGGAAGGAATCCCTAAAGAATGACACTCTTCCGGACAAAGAAAGATGTTGATCAATATCATTTTCATATCTGAGCAAATCTTTTTTTCTTTTACGGTTGCAACGAGGGTGGTTGTATGCATCTAGGCTTTGCTACCTGCTATGTTGCCTTTCAGAAAGTTTGGAACGTCATTCAACCCAATGGTTTTCAAACTGTGGTCCGCGGACCACAGGGGTCCGGAAGGACAAGACAGGGGGTCCGTGAACAGCAAATACTTTTTATGGGCAATTTGATTTTATATATGGTTTTAATCGAAATCTTTTAATTGACAATAAACCTATTTGTTAAATACTGTTAAATAAACAAATGTAAAAATATATGTTATTTTAAGCAAATATTTATGTATAAATTTCATAAGCGTTTATAAGGGGGTCCCTAAAGTAAAGCCTGAAATATAAAGGGGTCCGCAAGTCAAAAAGTTTGAAAACCCCTGATTCAACCGATGAAACATCATCTAAGATGTTATAATTTTGGTTTTCTTATTCTTCAGCATAATTTCTTCAGCATCATTTGTGCTAACATTTATCAGCAGAGAAATTTGCGTCGTAGATCAATGTGTATCGATCTGTCCCAGATAGCTTCTACTTCACTGACATTTAGACTCTCAGAGATCACAACACGCATGTATTTTAAGTGGTCGTTGTCTTAAGCAATCGTGCATATTTGGTTTTGTCCTCAGAGAATGTTCTTCCCGATTTAAAACGCTGGTTCTCCTTTTGATAGTGCATGTAGATCAAACAATCCTACCCATACTCCTTTTGCAATACATGAAAAGTGACTACTTTCTGAATGTTAAACAGACACTCCGTTCTTTGAAAACCTACGTTGTTTCACTTGTAGCAAATGCTCCACTTGCAGCAACTGTTTCACTCTTAACGAATCACCAAGTACAAAAACATACAATCACACTAGATCCATGACTACCTAACGTATCGTCAAACAACTTTTATTAATTTGAAGAGCGAAGTTACTCAGGAGTGGCACTGCAGTCATGAGCATACTGTATTAGATCTGTTGGCGGGTGGTTTTCCAAAGCTTGGTTTCAGTTTCGACACACACTGTAGTATATTTCAGAATGTATTATCAAAACTATGTCGGTTCCAATTTTGTGGAGTTGGTAGGGTGGAAAAAATTCAAATATAATTCCTCGAATATCAATTGGCAATATAGATTAACCTTCATTCGCTCGATAATAATGATCAATATGGAAATGATCAAGAAGAAGAAGACGAAGAAGAAGAAGAAGAAGAAGAAGAAGAAGAAGAAGAAGAAGAAGGCGGAGGAGGAGGAGGCGGAGGAGGTGGAGGATGAGAAGAAGAAGAAGAAGAAGAAGAAGAAGAAGAAGAAGAGGAAGAAGAAGAAGAAGAAGAAGAAGAAGGAGGAGCAGGAGGAGGAGGAGCAGGAGGAGGAGGAGTACAATGTAAAGTAGGAGGAGGAGGAGCAAGAAGAGGTAGTGGAGATGAAGGCTAATACGAATGAAAATTTCATATATATTCATCATTAAAGACACCATAAAATGACGTAATAAACCATTGAAGTTGTACGAAATACTTGATGACTGATAATAAATTATTCATGCAGTATTTTTTATTATTCTGTAAAAGTTTCATTACAGGCTTGCTGCCTTATTTACTTATGAATATATCTATATACAGTATAATTTATTATCTAGACATTTAAGAACATATCAAGTTCAGATTTCAATATACATTCATGCGTACTTACGTACGCATACGCACACACAATATATATGCACACGTACTTACATACACACACACACACGCACATATATAGATGCAGATATAGATATACGCATATCTTAAACATATACAGTATATACAGGTATATAGCTAAATAAATAAATAAATATATATATATATATATATATATATA
>NC_068984.1:64181221-64184533 GCF_001194135.2 Octopus bimaculoides
ATATATATATATATATATATATATATAGTATTAATAAAATAGGAAATGGAATGTGCAATAGACTTTATTGGGTACAACACATGTTTTGACCCGTTCTGGGTCTCACTAGAAATTTCTCACTAGAAATTTCTTGAGTCAGCTATACGTCCATCACATTTCAGAATGAGTAATATATCGCATAACTGGATAGCTATTCACTCTCCTGAGTTCATTCGCATTGTCATAGGTCTTCTTTTTCACCCCGAAGGTGGCCCAAAACATAGCCTACAGACCAAGTAGACTATGCAAGAGAATATACAAGCTTACATGTTACATATAACAGGTAGCACTCAAGAGCAACCTAATATATGTGTATGTGTGTGTGCGTGAATGTGTGTGTGAGCATCTTTATATGCATGCACACACATATAGATGATATGTGCTTGTACATGAATAACGAAAGAGAAGGGAGGAGTAAATTTATGTAGTTGAGAATTTCGTTTCCTAATGGTAAGATTCGGGCTCTTCCACTCTATACTCGTATGTCAAAGGAAGTGCGTTTGAACGTCTGTGTTTATCCGTGCATATGTGCGTTTGTGCGTAAAGACAAACTGGGAGATGTGCTTTGAAGAGTGTAGACACAGTTAAGCTATGCATTTTGCCTTTTACCTGTTACTTCTTTCACTCATTGATTTGCAATAATGCAAAGCCACTAACTTGAAGTGTTTTTATTCGATGAAATCGTACCCACTACTTCTTTTTAGACTCTGATACTTATTGGTTCGTTCCTTTATACCCAACCACTAAGTTGCGAGAATATAAACAAACTAAAGCCCGTTCTCAAGCGGTGTGTTGACAGACACAAACATTACGACACAGACATATACATACAGACAACCATACACACATATGTATGTATGTATGTACGACGGGCTTCTTTCAGTTTTCGTCTACCAATGCTTTCATCGGTCCGGTGCTATACTAAAAGGTACATGCCCAAGTTTTCAGACAGAAGGATTAGATACAAAATCATGTGGTTGGGAGGTAAATTTCTTAACACAGCCTCGTATACGCTCACTGAATAGAAAAAAATTAGAAGCTTTACGAATTACTTTCATAGTTGTTCATCCTTCATCAAAGAAGACTTACCCTGATTTTCATCACACTCATCTGAAGTAATTTTATCAACTATGTACAGTAGGTATATCTCCAACTTTCTCTGTAAGAGATATTTTAATGTATAGGTATATGCTTTTTACAACTAGGGATTAATTAAATAATGTAAAACTACGCGTAGTAACATGTTAAAATAGACACCGTAAAATAATATGTTTGACCCCCACCACCTTATCTTTGAATGTAGAGGGAAAAGACTCCTGGAATTATTAGATAATTTCTTTTGAAATCAGAAATGTTTCACCTTTTGGGTCGAATCAGAGTCTTTTATTATTTTCGTGTGCCCACCCAAGCTTTCTGAGAAGATTCCGGCTGTGACAAACCGATTCTGCCTTAGGATATCGTTAAGTGTAGACTGTAGAATACTCTGCCAATAATACGCTAACACATGGAGAATGTAGTTCAGTTTATCAACCTACAGAGTTCTCATCGTCAAAACACATGTACATCCATTTGCTTTTCAAAGATTGATCTAAATGTAGTCGGATTGGTAGATATGCATAACCAGACTACACTGATGGATACGAACTATCAGGGTTGCTAGAACTATATATTTCTTTCTATTTAATCGAAATTTATGTTCATCTCATATATCTTTTTACTTTCTCATAGCGCTTGGTATTATCATTGAGTCGAACGCTTAAATAGCAAGTAAAAAAAAAAAGACGTATGTGTCGATAACGTTTAGATATTTAGTATTGATATACTTTTCAATATTTCTATGCAGATTTCTTTTCTTGTGCATTCTGCTTAAAGAATGATCACAGTCCTTGATTCCATTGGATAACAATGATTCCTTGATAAAATCAAAAGGCAGCAGTATGTTGTATTTATTTACTTCTGATTTTTTTCCCTTTCTAATACATTTTACTGAGTAAATCTGAAACAGCATCGAGAATTGCCAATTTCTCTATATAGCGAGAAATAAAAAATTCAGAACTTGGATAATATTATAACTAATATCATATGTTGATATCGGTTCTATGTATCTCAACAAAATCTGTTTTGATAAGAATTACTATAATTATTTCTCAGCTTGATAATGGAAAACGAACTATTGTATAAACATGAAGTGTTGTTCTAAAATAGATTACTTGACTATAGGTTTTAAGGAAAAGATGTACTCGTGTGTATTGGTAGTAATCACAAATACCTGAAGCTAAACTATTCGAAATGAAAATCAAATCTGGTTTATGAAATTGGTTTATCGAGAACTTATAACCACGCGTCTAGATCCAGCATAATATCCGATAAACGATATCATTACAAATTAACGAGGAAGTCTCTACACAATTATTAATTCTGCTAGTAATAGTAGACGAATGTTCTCAAATCACAATCTAAAACCAAAAATAGAGTAAGATACATTGAACAATACAATACCTAATATTGAAAAACACAACATGTCTGACTCGGCTTTAAATATTGGATCTTCTGGACCAGATTTGACCTGACACTAGGCAGCAACATTAACAAATATAGTATTGATAGCTTCTTAATTCATAATTCAACAGATGATCTCTTTAAAATATCCGAAATAGCAGCGCACTAGTAGTATACTGTGTTCCCTGTTATATGTCTACATTTTAAACTTGGAGATATAAATTGTTATTTGTAATATATTGATTATTGTAGGTGGGAGAAAAGTCGATAAAAACAAATTTTAATACTTAAATAATAAGCAGTTTATCGATTCAGAGGGGATTAAAGGCAAATTTGGATTCGGCAGAATTTGAATTCAGAGCAACAAGGGGTCTTGTCTTAAGACAGCAAAACATTTTGTCTGCCGATTTCTTGATTCTTTCATTCAATTGTTGGGAGAAAAGTAGAAAAAAGAAGATGGTGCCCATTTATCTCCTGCGCAGATATGAAATGAAGCAGATATATACTTTTATTCTTTTAACTGCTTCAGTCATTTGACTGTGGTCATGCTGGAGCACCGTCTTAAAGGACTTAAATCGAAGAAATCGCCCCCAGGACTTATTCTTTGTAAGCATAGTACTTTTCCTATCGCTCTCGTTTGTCGAACCACGTAGATACGTAGACGTAAACACACCAACATTACTTGTCAAGCGATGGTCAGGGGACAAACAAAGATGCAAAGAGACACGCACATACCTATATAGAGAGACACGCACATGACTATATATATATATA
>NC_068984.1:64187659-64190488 GCF_001194135.2 Octopus bimaculoides
AGGTGACAGGGACATAAACACACCAGCATTGGCTGTCAAGCAATGCTAGGGGGACAAACACAGACACACAAACGCGCACACACATATATATATATATATATATATATACATATATATACGACGGGCTTCTTTCAGTTTCCGTCTACCAAATCCACTCACAAGGCTTTGGTCGGCCCGAGGCTATAGTAGACGACACTTGCCCAAGGTGCCACGCAGTGGGACTGAACCCGAAACCATGTGGTTGGTAAGCAAGCTACTTACCACACAGCCACTCCTGATATGATTATATGTATGCTATTCGAGTTACATCTATTTTCAGTCAAGGAATACTTAGACATCCAAGAGAGATCATTGTAATATTTACCAAACTCAATGTTATGATTAACAGAATCAAATGAAGCCATAGAAAAAGACACCTCCCTTTGAACGTGGTCAAGACCGAAAAGTAATATAATAAAAAGACAACCATAAATGAATATACATATAAATATATATATATATATAAATTGAAACAAGCTAGTTACCGTGAGGTTGTGAAGAGACCTAATGTCTCGTGCAGGGCTCGAAGTATATGAAAGTTTACTAACTACATGGTTTTTTTTTTTCACATCCTTATTCCAACTATATACTTTATATCTTTTTCACTCCTCTTATTTCATCCTCCTTATTTTTTACGTTCTATATCATTTACCTTGTAATCTGCAACATTTTGTCTCTGTTTATCCTTTACATTCTTCTGCCGTCACTTTCTTTACTTCTATTTTCACCCTTACCTCGTATTTTTACTTTTTTATTTTTTTCGCTCATCCGCGCTTTTTCTTCTTTTCATGCTTCTCCTCCATTTTGTTTTTATTCACTTACTTCTATTTCTTCTCATTTTTTACATCGAATATTCTGCTCGTCGACATCGTCGTCGCCCTCCTCTACCTCATTCTTCTTCTTCTTCTCCTTCTTCTTCTTTTTCTTCTTCTTCTTTTTCTCCTTCTTCTTATCCTTCTCCTTCTTCTTTTTCTTCTTTTTCTTCTTTTTCTTTATTTTCTTCTTCTTCTTCTTCTTCTTCTTCTTCTTCTTCTTGTACTTCTTCTACTTCTTTTCTTCTCCTTCTCCTCCGCCTTCTCCTCCTCCTCCTCCTTCTTCTCGTGCTTCTTCTTCTTCTAATTATTATTATTATTATTATTATTATTATTATTATTATTATTATTATTATTATTATTTAACAATAGAAACAGAGGAAGCAGAGGTGATGATTTTAATGCAGTTAGTTACTTTTTATCCTCTACAAGATTCATCACCTTCTTCTTCTTCATGTTCTTCTTCCTCCTTCTTCTCCACTTATTTTTCGTCCTCTTCTTCTCATACTCCCCTCTCTTCTTTTCCTTCATCTATATTTATTTCATGTTTCCTCAGATCTCGTTTGACCATCTTCTCACTCATACCCTCATACTTATCTATCAAAATGTATAACATCTTAGCTATTTACACTAATGAGAGAGAACTAACTACGAATTGTAAATCTCAGCAGCAATAAAAGGCGACAATATTGCTATATATTGAATAAATTTCACATTTTGTCTCCATTTTCCTTAGAATCAGACATGTTGAACGTGTTCCGAGCCATCTCTAATGACCTGTGTTCAAAAACTCTGTAATTTAACATAATTTAGACGGCAATCAGTTGAGAGTTGCATATGTTTCCTGTAGACTGTAACAATCCGTAAACCGCGTGGAAGACTCTCTGGTGTCGGAATTATATGATTATGATCACAGTTGTTTTGCATACTTAGTCTACAATCCAATGAAGGTTATACATAGTTAGAAACACACCTCTTTTGCCTTAATCTGTGGTTTCTAACGGACACATTTTCTTGATTGTGTGTTTGGTGTGTGTGGAGAGTAGCTGCTTGTGATAACAGCTCCTCGTGACAATTCAATAGCAGTCATTTTGTTAATGCTTTTTTTACAATAACAATAATACTCTCAATCACACAACTTCAGAGATATATACGAATATATGTGCATGCATGTGTGTGTGTATGTGTGCATGTGTGCGTGTAGACATATATACAGAGATAGATAGATAGATAGATAGATAGATAGATAGATAGATAGATAGATAGATAGATAGATAGATAGATAGGCAGGTCTCCAACGTTTCCGCATCGGTTGCATGGCACAATCGTTAGCACGCCAGCCAACGCGCGTAACAGCATTTAGTTCGTCTTTACGTTCTGAGTTTAAATTCTGGCGAGGTGTACTTTGCTTTTCAACTTTTCGGGGTTAGTAAAATAAGTACCAGTTATGTAATGTGATTGATCTGATCGACTTACCCCATACCCGGAACTTGATGGCCTTGTGCCAAAATTTGAAATCAATATTTTGTTTTAAAGAAAGTTATGTCTATTTTTAACATGTAAGATTTCTGATTGATGAAAAAGCACAAATCAATCGAAGAAACAACAGAATCGATTGAATTCACACCACTATAATACCTGTAGTTTTTTAATTGAACTTGAATACATAGGTAGAAAATGTAGATTCTTTCAGGTATCTTGTCCTGCTTATTACGGATTTTTAAAACTTATTACTCTCCTATTCAACAAGAATGCTATGTCCCATAAATTATTGTCTCATTAGGATATTAATGAAAACCTCATCAATGCAAAATTAGAACCAGTGAGCCTGGAGGAATATTTATCTATCAATCAATCACTGTATCTATCTCTGTATGTATGTATGTATGTATGTATGTATGTACGTATGTATATGTATGTATATATATATATGTATATATATATAAATATATGTATATATATATATATATATATATGT
>NC_068984.1:64190758-64198087 GCF_001194135.2 Octopus bimaculoides
TATATATATATTTATATGTTCATTGTGTTTTTGTTTATACTTCATGCACCGAAGACTACATTGATACATCTAATTAATTTTATTTATTTTATTCTATTTGATTCAATTTTGAATTTGCCTTCTTATTTTTATATCTCTTTTACAAAACGATTGTCTGCAAGAAATAAACTTCTTATATATTTTAACAACCTGTCAACTCCATTTTTAAATAAATCTTTGGTCCGCACGAGGTTATACAAGGAGACATTTGCTTATGGTGCCACACTTTGGAACTGAACACGGAACCATGTGTTTGGGAAGCAAGTTTCTTGCAACACACACTTCTCGAAATTTTTCCTAAATAAGTTAAACAACTTGACACAGCAAGGTCACAAATTTGAATGCGTTAATCTCGCTTACAATACTCAACTATGGTAGTCATCTGTAGTATGTATATATAACAAGGACAAGGCAACACGGAGGGAAAGATATGAACCACTAACATTGATACAGGTAGTGCTTTACTTTTTCAATCTGGCTAATTGTAAGTCTCATGTAATAAAATATTTCTATAAATAATATTACTTTTATAATGGGGCAGAAGTTTAGCAAAAACTGTTGAACGTGTCCTTCATCAAAAGAAATCGATATTGTATATGATAGATATTATTCAAAACATGATGTGTATTAATGATTCCTTATATATTAATCATACTTTCGACCTGTTCATCTCACGCAAGTGTGAAAAATAGAGTCAAAGATCAAATGTTTTGTATTTTATGATATTTTATGATTAACGTTTCGTAGCCAATGATATAAATCAATGACTTATTGACCTATTAAGAAAGCAAAATAACATTTACATGTTTAAATACCGATATGTTTCATAAGTAACGGGATATCAATGAAAGTTTTTTTTTTAATTTACGAAAACACTTGAATATTATTTTATTCATTCTTTTATTATTTTCCTGGTTTTAGTAAATCATATGGGGGCAACGCCTTCAATGGTTTTAGTCGATTTTCTATCGACCTTTGTGCTTTGTTTGATACCGTTTTATCGATCTCTAGTTATCGGATGGCTATATAAATGTAATCATTAACAAAATTGACAGATAAAAAAAATTGAAGAGCTAATAATGTGCATTCAGAGAGAAATAAAAGACGACACAGGATTTTTTTATTTGATATATTTTAGTAGATATGTTGTCAGATCTGATACATAAATCTATTGTACAGTAATACGGTGAATTATGTCCTTCATTAAAATATGCAAACGAAAATGGTGTCCTCTACCTGATTTCTAGAGCTGGATAAATAGCAGCCAATTATGACTTAAATCACACCTTATTGTTTTTGTATATAAATAACACATTTCATAATGCTGTGGATACGTTAATGCCGGGAAACAAAATCAAGGTCATATCTTTGACCAGAAGATGCCTAGGGATAAACTACCAAAAGAAAATTAACAACTACAACTGTTGTATGCAAAACTTAAATGATAATATTAAGTGATAATTGTGAGGGGAATTTTTAATATTACCAATGCATTCACTTTCCAAGTGAAACTAAACAGCATCAACGAACTACCAGCAAGAATAAGAATGAAAACCAAATTGTGTAATAGACAAACGAAAAATATTCTGATGCAGTATGTACAGAATCTGAAAACATTTATGAGATTATAAAACATAAAAGAAAATAAATAAATGAATATATATATTAAAAAAATTGAAACGAATAGTCAAATAAATAATTATATTACTAAAATATGTATGTATATCTCAATATTCTGGGATTTCTTTTATAAAACGAATGTACAATACTTTGTCAGCGGATAAAAGCTAATTTGTATGATATACATACGACTGTAAAATATATCACTATTTAGTGATACCACTAATCTTCCATAGTTTGTACTTTGAAGGAAACACCTATATCTATACCAAATCAGTCATATTTCTGTGATCAACGCTCTTCTATTGATATCCAAATCAACATTGCTGTCTTATCTATAATTAATATCCTGCGTATCGTCTGTTCCATTGTGAGTTCTCCATTTTGCCGTACGAAAATTAATAGTTACAACGGGCTGATAGTGAGAATATGAATACATTTCATGTTCTAAAGAGAATTCTTAGGAAAATATTTGAAAATTCGAAATGTGTCTTGTCAAATAATTTCAAAAATCTAATATTGATCTTGATTCGATTAATGGAACAACCAACCTGATTATTACAGCTATCTCCGCCCAAACCTAAGACATGCTGTTCAATAACGCTTTTTCTAGAACCGCAAAAGATTTTTTGTGTTGCCTTTTTATTTCGTTTTCTTTTTGTATATTTCCTATTCCCTTCTCCCACTATATCTCCATCGCTACTCCACTCTGTTTCTTCCTTATTGCTATCTACCATTTTGTGTCTCTCTTTCTCTCACTCTCCCTTTTCTCTCTCTATCTCTCCATTTTCTCTGTTTTTCTTTCTTCCTTTCACTCTTTCAGTCACTCTGTACTCCTATCTATACATTCACTACTGTGTTATCAGTGAAATTTTACTGACAGTATACTCTCTCACACACAACTTCTCAGTTATATGTACGTGCATAAGAATACTCCCTCGTACGCCTACGCACTCCCACGCGATCACGCGCGCACACACACACGTACCACACACAGACATATATATATAATATAACATATTTTCTTTGTATCTCAAGCCTTCTAGTCCACGTTCTCCATTGGTTTTCTTTGCAATGTTCTTTGAACGTAAAGATTTTCCCAAGGGTGGTCACTTAATTTCCACTACTGCAGAGCATATACACAGAAATATATTTTAACTCAAGATAAAAGTTAATGTTGATCCTTTACATCAACGGAACACATGATCATTATATCAAATAAATACTTAGTATAATATTTTATTATATTTAATCTTTTTCTCGCACTTTTTCTCTTTCTGTCGCTCATTATATATATGTAGATTCTCTCTCTCTCTCTCTCTCTCTCTCTCTATATATATATATATATATATATATATATATATATATATATATATATATATATAAAGAGAGAAAGAGAGGGAGACATCTACACACACACATACACACACACACACTCACTCACACACACACTCACTCACACACACACACATGTATATATATATATATATATATATAGAGAGAGAGAGAGAGAGAGTGTGTGTGTGTGTGTGTGTGTGCTGTGAATAAGTTGTCGTCTAAATTATGGTTTAACAGGTATATTCAGCAAAATTACATACAAATATCTCGAAATACAAAAGAGTAAATTTATTCAATAAATTCGCCATTGACTTCAACCTAGGTCTCCAGTCGACTTCGGAATCTTCTGCAACTCTTCTGGGCGGGCTCCTTGTTTATCTTGGTGAATACTGCCAAAATCCTTGCGTTCAGTTTATCTTTGCGGTGCGAATATCAAGCAGTACTGCATGTCGTTTCCAAATTTCTGGCGTCACGAATTGCGTCATGCTGTAGTTTTTCTCACGGACGGTGTCCAACTAACCCTACTATACTGTGTACTCAACAAACGGAAAAACAATGCGCATGCGCGAAATTATAAATATAAAATGGCGACAATTTTGTTGTGTGTGTGTCATTAATAATATATATAATATATAATATATAATAATCCATGGATGGAATGTCCTTCGTTATACATTTGTTCCTTTCAACGCTAGTGCCACATCACCTAAAGAAAGTAACGCATGAATTATGATGCATCGGATGTCCAAGGATACTGGGGACTGTATTGTAATCATCCAAAAAATACGGACTGTGATCGTAAGAGACATATCATTTGTGGAAACGCGCGTAGATGTCTATTAAAATATTTATAATTCCATCCATGGATAATTATTACTATTTTCCCTATATTTATCCTATATTCTATTGGCACATTTCGATAAAACCCCGTTCAAATGTTATTGCAAGTTAGTATCATTAAGCTGAAGCTAACATAATAAACTAGGAGCTTCTATAAGCCTATTCAAAAGCGCTTTCCGTAAACGAACTTAAAGTATACAATATATAATATATTCATATATTTGTATGTGTGTGCGTGTGTGTGTGCGTTGTGTTGTGGGTGTGGTGTGTGTGCGTGGAGTGTGTGTGTGCGTATGTGCGTAAGTCTATAGAGTACACAGCCGCTCCTATGCTGATTCTACGTGTAGGTCATTCCGTTGATCGAACATTTTGTACAATCATCGAGGAAAAGCATTAAATTTTGCGTATATACGATTTGTTTCGATGGTATTTTCTACATATTTTATTTTATGTAGTTCAGTCACAGGAAAGATGTTAACACCCTGCACGTTTTTGCAGTATGTGGAAGACTGAAAAGTAAGAGAAAGAAACTTCATCTCAATTGTTGCTGTAGTAGGGAGAAATGTAGCAAAGGAAAAACGAAAGGCCAGTTTGAATGATTCCAAATGAATGATACCAAATGAGTGAAAACAGCTAAAGGCACCCAATGGCCACATTAGATTTTTTAAACTGGGAGCTGAATTACGTTTGCTATCCAATAGAAGATGCATAGCTTTTTTTTTAAATATCCTTCTATCGAGTTTTATTCACACAGTTCGGATTAATAGAATATCATGGCAGAAAATATTTTTAAAGGTGGAACACTTTAAATCACCTAATAACAAAACAAAAAATATTTACTTAAGGCGGTCATGTATTTATACCTTCATTCAAAACTACCCTACTTGCTGCAACTGTACAACTGAGAAAACATAAATATAAAAATTTAAATTCATAAAAATACATAATTCACAATTATACCAAACACCTTTCGGCAATAGATATATGTAGGTTTCCTAAATTTAGATTCAATAATTTTAAATATTGAAAGATATTGTTATAAAAGTCTCTGAAATATTCATGATTCATCAACGGAACGAATATAATATTCATTATCAAATACATAAATTACTGAAATTTCTGTGAAACAAATCATTTGTAAATTCTTATTACCTTCTGAGACATGGGTTCATATTTCATAGTTTTTGTTGCTGTTGTGGTTCATGTTACTGATCCAGCAGACCTATGACAAAAACCATTCCAGCAAATGTATGAATAATGAAATAATATAAAACATGATCCCATGCTTTATTTTTCAGAATGAGGTTGATAATGTAAAACCACAATTAATTTACTTTTTTATATGAGGTTTCTTTTATATTTTATAAAAAAAACATTTCAAACTATCGTTTTGTGTTTGTGTGTGTATGTGTGTGTGTGCGTGTGTGTGTACATGCATACACACAGATATAATATATATCCATATAAACATACGTAGATATATATGAACATGTAAACTATAATGGGAGCAATGCAAATAACAATAAGCATAATAGCGAAACGCATGACATTTTGAGTGGGGGTTCCAACAACAACAACAACAAAACTCAACAGTAATAGCGGCAACAACAACAGTAGCAGACGGGTAGTCATGATGGGTATACTGGGCTTCGTATATTTTATCTCACTAAATAATAATAATAATAATAATAATAATAATAATAATAATAATAATAAGGATCAGAAGAGAGTGTTATCGCAGGATGAGAGCAATACTGAATACAGAGTTGAATGCAAGAAACAGGATCGAAGCAATCAATGCTTTAGCCATACCGGTCATGACTTAGAGTTTCAATATCGTTAACTGGTCAATTACTGAAATATGTAATCTTGACAGAAAATACGAAAACTGTTGACAATGCATAGAATGCACCACCCTAAGGCAGATATTGAACAACTTTATCTGCCAAGAAAAGAGGGAGGCAATGGAATTTTACAACTGTCATTAACAATGAAGATTGCCACAATTGACCTAGACACCTACCTGAAAATCTCTGAGGACTGGATCTTAAAACTTGTCTCAAAACATGAAAAAACAAGAAGGCATCATACTCAGGAACAAAACAGGTAAAGGAATATCTAAGGGAATTCCGAATACAACAAATTCAAGAATTAGACGTACCAGAATCAAGTGCAGAAAAAGCTAAGCGCATAAAAACCCGTGCTAAAACTTCTGCCTTAGATATTCTGACTGTTTAATGGCAAGAAAACACTCTTAATGGCAAATACCCAAAGAGGGCGAATAATGCCGATGTTGACAAAGCTCTTACCCATCAATGGCTAATGGCTTTTGACTTAAAATCAGAAACAGAAGGGTTTATCATAGCAGCCCAAGATCAATGCCCACCTACAAGGAACTACCAGGCCAACATATTAAAGAACGGCAGCTCCCCAACATGTCGTGTATGTCAACAACAAAATGAGACCATTAATCATGTTATCTCCATGTGCAGTCTTCTTGCGCCTACAGAGTATCTCAACATCCATGATAGAGCTGCACAATATATTCACTGGGAAATTTGCAAAAACCTGGACTTGCCCCTGATAAAAAATGTGTTGGGAACACACACCATCCTAGTACCTGAAAATGATCACATTTCATTCCTCTGGAACTTCACCATTCAAACTGACAGAAAGATAGATGCAAATAGGTCAGACATCATATTGAAAGACTTCAGACAAAAATTATGCCTCCTCATTGATATGACTGTCCCAATCGATATAAACGTATATGTCAAGACCTACCAAAAAAAATTACTGAGCAAGTATAAAGATCTTGAAACAGAAATTAGCAAAATGTGGAACCTGAAGACTAAAGCAATATTTGTTGTCATAAATGCCCTAGAAATGATAGCAAAAGGGGCTGATTGCTACCTAGCTCAAATACTAGGAAACCCCAAAATGGCAGAAATTTAAAAGATAGTGCTCATAGGAACTGCCCATATCATCCGTAAAATACTGACTATGTAATCTCAAAATTTAAAACAAACACAATTTTCTTATGGTTTCTTAAACATTCCCTAGAACAACATTATGTACAAAACTAAATATATGACACCCTAGGCATGACACCTACATGAACATCTAACTTGTTTTCTCTTGACGTCTCTGGGTGATACTTGGAGCCAACTTGTACAAATGCAAATCAAACGTGAAACATAAAAGCGGCGAAAGAATTTGACAAGATCAGTAAATATAAAGACTTGCTAATAGAAATTGAAAAAATGTGGCACCTCAAGTCGACTACCATACCAGTGATTGTAGGATCTCTAGGAATGATAAAAAAAAGGTACTGAAATCTATTTGAAAATGATACCAGGCTTACCATCTCTACGGGAGGTGCAAAAAATCGTGCTAACTGGAACGACTCATGTACTAAGAAGAGCATTATCGCTGTGAAAACAACATCCATTCATGATTTTTTTTTCTTAAATACATGTTTTACCTATGAAT
>NC_068984.1:64199808-64206203 GCF_001194135.2 Octopus bimaculoides
TATATATATATATATATATATATATATATATATATATATATATGCGTACATGCATACAAACATACAAACATACGTACATGCGTACATACATGCATACATACATACCTTTTAGAAACTTCATTCCTATCACAATGTTTCCCTTTGTATATAACTTGGTTTAAATACTAGCAATCAATATCTATCAAGGCATTTTTCCTGTAAAGAATATACCTATCTAATTAAACCTATATCTAAATTTTCATTGTAATTTCAACATGTGATTTACTAACTTCTGTAGTTTTCAATTAAATTTAATTAATTGAAATTTCGAAATCGTCGCTCCAGTTATTTAACCAGAACTGATATTATGGTAACAATAATAGTTATTCTCAATGGGTCCACGTTCGATGAATTTAAATTTTAAACTTCATCAAAATTATATTCCATAGTCTTCTTGGCTAAGATATAAAATCATATTCCAGTAGAATAATGTAAGTGGGATTTACAATTTGCGAGTAAATTCATAGAATATATGTATATTAACTGGAAAAATGGATGGGGGTCGTATGACGTTCATATGGTCAGTGTAAATTAAACAGAAACGATAAGTGCATGAATAACAATACTTAGGTTAATGTTAGCATATTTAATGAAAGCAGATTTAAATGCTAACCAGAATTAGTTACGCGGTGAGGAAGAAACCTTATTAATAATTTATTCTAATTATTTCAGCATATACACGAACCATGGCTTTGGACATGTTTCATTAATATTATTACTATCGTCACCGAAGCATGGACTTCACTGTAATTGCCGTCATATTGGTGACAGAGTCCTTAATTTAATGTATATATACACAAGTTGGTGTAGAATAATAAAATTGTCTTTAGAATGAAATTTCTATGTTAAACACTTTGCATATGTATTTGAACTACAGGATAATACTAAATCATTTTGAAATAGCCGAATTCTCTACCTTGGTATTGTTGAGAAGAATTGCCATTAACACTAATGGCATTTATTCTAGTAAGACAAAAATTCCAGTTGATTAATAACAATTTCTGTCTTGCTGCAGTGAGTATTTTAGCCTATGCAGAAGGGAAATTTGTAACGTAATTAAATTCTTGAATATTTACATTGTAACAGTTCCATCACAACTTTTGTAAATAAGGCAAAGTACATGATTAGCTAAGGTTGTTTATAATAAGAATGATATACAATGGATGATCCTAACAGTCAATGATGGACACACAGGTACACATAGTACCTAACACATGATTTTTACTATTTGTGTTTTTATCTAATTGAACTTTCCAATTTTCTATCGATAAGGTATTGCCATGCATCTACTCATCATGCACTAACAATAAAAATAAACTTCATGTTAATCCTTTCTCTACGATATTACTATATATATATATATATATATATATATATATGAATATTCGTGTATATCATGTTCATTTATATGATACACCGCCCCACAATTTTTATATTCTATCGGAAAGTAAATGTAAACGTATTATTTCTGATACCAGAAAACGTAATCAGGAATTAGATTCTGGATTAGATAAACTGTTGCTAAAGAATTGCTTAAGAAAACTTTGAAAAATTACACCATGAATCATAACATGTGGGATATGCGTCCAGCACTTGTCCGAAGTAGTTTCCCCCTAGTTGCTGAAAGATTCAAAATAAGATTAGTCAATGAGTAACTATTGATTTTACTAGTTCCATGATTATTTCCAGTTGACTATATAATGCATTTGATATGTTATTTCTATCTTAAATCTAGTTCTTAGAAGTCGAGTTGAACTGAAGCACAGTCATGATAAATATCTTTATATTCATGTGACAAGAGAGATTTGGGAAAGATTATATAAAAAGGAAACCAAATTCAATTCATAAGTAACACCATCAACTTTAACTTTGATTTGCTAGAGATTTTCGTACATATACATTTCTGAGGTGAGGAACTGTAGTCTATTTTCTTCGAAATATTACTGGTAATCCCATAAGCAGTTATCTCAACACCACGATAAGTAAAGGTAGAGTAAAAGAAGAATTACTATCTACATGACATTTATGTGGGCGTCACAGTTCTGTTGCGATAGAAAATAAGAATTCCGTTTAATATATTCTTCATGCGCTGTGTAACTCTACTAAATTGTTTACTTTTCATTTTACACAAAACTATAATCATTCAGTGATACGATAGCACAATTCCTTTTTTTTTTAACAATACTAAAGTAAAGTCCATTCAATGGCTTATGCAAGAATATTCTGTAGTTACTTATTGCCTCCGCCTTAGCGAAGTCGGAGGTATTATTTTCGGTCTTGTTTGTTTGTTTGTTTGTTTGTCCATGAACAAGATAACTGGATGGATTCGGATGAAACTTTCAAGGATGTTTGGACTCGTGACTGGCACGAAAGGGTTAGATTTTAGGATCAATCCGGTGCTGGACAAGTATACGGGATTATTTTTTTGTAATATTTACTTTACTTTACATGAAGTATTACGATCTTACGGACTCTCAAGTCTTTCTCTGATTATCTCCCTTGAAAGCATACTGATGGTTTCCACGTAAACTATGGTGGCATTGCTATTACCAAAGTTTTATTTTCGTTTCTCTATTGTTAATTTTACTCGTGTCTCTATCTTAGTAGAAACTGAATAGAAATCAAACTACATAAACAAACGGTAGCGAAACCTTTCAGAAATTAAATAACACTAACATTTTCAGTAACAATCATGAATTTAGTTGATCCTCGACTATTTTTAGTTTTACCAATTTTGAATATATAGCTCCTGTTTAAAACCTCTTACCTACTTGACAAGTGAAATTCTAGCTTTGCCTTGAAGGAAGCTTTATTTCTTGGACTCACGATTTTGTGCGAAACGATGTTGCTAAACCTCCGTTAACAACACCGTATGCAGGTCCTTACCGTTTTCTTTCACGCACCGATAAAGTTTTCACTATAGACCTTAATGGTCGTAAATACACTATATCAGTGGATAGACTTTAAAATGCCTGCATAGAGAAAACTGCCCCTGTTCCCACAGCAGACGACACACATACAGCTTTAGAAACATGGCCCGCATACCCACCATGACATTCCATGACTACCATTGGGAACGATCAGGCACCGGACAAGGATTCTGGATTATTTTTCCGTTTTTTTACTGAATGTTTGAGAGCGGTCGGGTTCATTTTTAGTATTCTCGTTTGTTAGAGCAGTCGAGTTTACTTCAAATATTCTCATTTTAGAAATCATCTCCGGCTAATTGTTAAGAGGACGTTGGCGGAGGTTCGCGCTTTTTGAGTGCTCCCGTTATTTTTTTCTGACGCATATCCAGTATATTCAATTTTTAGATGGTTGCCCTGAAAGTAATGTAAAGGTGAGTATAACTTCTTTCTTAAATGGCAAACGTCGTTCAGATTGCAGAGTATACTAGATTAAGTCTTCTAAGTAATTATTTTTCTGGTATTTTATTGCAGGCAGATAATGGATTCAAAGCAGAAATAATGCACCGTTATTGAGATCTTGACAAAAGAAGGGTACAGTTCCTCTGTCATCCACGAAAGGCAACATGTTGTTAACGAAGATAAAACCATGGACAAGAACAATATGTACATATGGATGAAGTTTAAAGAAGGGAATCTAGCTCTCAAGACAAATAACGCAATTAGTCACCACGAACATCGACCATTGTCATGAATCGCCAGCGAGTGGACGATATAAGTTGCGTGACTAGATGGGCTATACTCCGTGAGCTTGCTCCATAACTAGTTTGTGATCACAACGCATTCCAAAAAGCACAAGAAAGTGTGTGCAAAATGTGCATCGCGACACTTCACATCTGATTTGAACGTGGCAGCACTGTGAATAGTGAATATATTAAAACACTCAAAAAGACTTAAGAATATCTATTTCCATTGACCATAACAATTAACGGTTATTCATGTATTTAATAAAAAAAAATAGGTAGCCGACAGATTGTGCTGCTCAGTGGTCTTTACCCATAGTATAGTCCGGATCTAGCTCCCGCTTCTTTCAGTCTTTTCGATCCAGCGAAGAACAGTCTTCAGAGGCAATTTAATGAAGTAGACTAGTGGTAATGGTTGTAAAGAAGTGGATACAACAGTGCTCACCTGAAAGTTTTCAAAAAGGATTCGTGTGTTGGGTTCATCTATGTTACGGATGTATAACTTGAGATGGAAATGATTTTGAATAGTATCTTTGCGTAAAGGAGGGTATACACTAATGTGGCTTAATCTTTTATTATATGAATTTTTCCGATAAAAATAAGAATGTTGCATCACATATCTAAAGTTGGTAAAGCATTTCCAACGTAGCCATACAGTAGTACAATAATATTATAGTTAATTATATTTTAGATTCTGTTCCATCATTAAGATTCTTTACTTCTCAACGAAGAGCGAAAAAGACAATAGATAACGCTCAAAATAGAAAAGGAAACAAGCGTATAATAAACGTTATAGCTTCTAGATTCGTTTCCAATTTGTTTTCAATGCGATCTGCAGAGACATTCACTTCATTTAAAGATTTACATGTTTTGAATAAAATACAGTTTGAAAAGAAATTATATATTTCATGGTTCTGTATAAACTTCCAATCGCCTTAGTTTCCGAAATAAGCATGGAATTTTCAGTTGATACTATTATATATGCATATCGCTTTGCGCCATTCCGAATAAGTAAGATGAGTGTGATGTATATTGTATCGCAAAGCCAAGTTGACAAAGGCATATGTGAAGAAGTGTTCATATTACATGAAAGTAACCATTAGATAGGTTTGCTGTAAAGTAAGAGAAAATATATTTAAGCAATCTTACTATATACACTCTCTATACACATTGTGATTCGGTTGAAAGAGTCAGTGTTGCTTGAACACAAAACCTTAATCATTCGCTGATACGGTCGAACAATCCCCTTTTTATCAATTCTAAATACGAATCAATAAAATCGCTTAGTAAGTATGTTCTATAGTAATACGGTTTCTCTTACGCCTATTCAGAAAATTCAATTTTCCTACTCCAGCAGGAGAATTAAAAGTGCAGAGAAAAAATCCAGCTGTATACTTATGCAAATATGCTAATAACATTTATCGACATCTTCAATACATTTCAGATTGAAAACAAAATAAAATTCAATCCTTAAACGAAAATCTTCAGAAACAATTGTCAAATGTTTTTTAATCTCGGTTGTATAAATACTAAGATTGATTATTCAATATATTTTCGCATTTTCCAATGAAAATCGAAGATAAAAATTCAACATTATAAAATCTAATTTATGAATAAATTTCCTTGTACGAAAAATGATAAATTTCCTTGTACGAAAAATGATAAATTTACTTAGATAAAATCATCAAATTATTGGCTGCCTCACATAAAATATATGAGAAGTCCGGAATATTACTATGAATATAAATATAATCAAAAAATGATCTCAAGCCAAGTAATTTTGTCTTAGTAAACAAACAATTAAACTTCCTAGTGAGGTAAAATTGTTTGAGAAATATTATAAGATAGAAAAATATGGCATTGAAATCTGAGGTGACAGACAAAATCTACGGTCGTTTAATTTTCTTTGTTCCATTCTTAACCAAACTGGACGGATCTAGTAGATTTGAATGAAGTAAAATAATATATGTATATATATATATATATATATATATATAATGTAGAGGTAGTTAGGATAAATCTCAGCTTTTGACATTGTTACCATCCAACATATAGCCTCAGTGGCTGTATGTTAGTCAAAATACATATTACAATTGCGAATTATTGAAATATTATTTGCAAGATTATTGTAAATCAAAACAGGTAATTCGAAATATAATACATTATATTATTTCTCTATCTGAAGAATTTCTGATTGGAAATTCTTAACATATCTGTCTAACATGCAGATCTTTGTAATTCCTATTTCCAAATGAAACACCTGTAATGGTGGTTGAATAATACCGAAAAAAAAATCAAATATCCTCTTTTGTTACACATACATGCGCGCTCACACTCAAACATATATGCCTCTTTTCTTTTCTTTCCCCCCTCCCCAATGCCTGTACTATTCCTTCAGTTTTCTGCTTTGTTATAAATAGAAATGGCTCTGACTAAAGTAGCGTTCATATTTGAAGTCGCTCAAATTTTTCCGCTGATCAATAGACTTATTGACAAATATATTAGTAACGAACATATAATGACTACTGGAAACAGCTGTACGCCAAATTTACTCCAATAAAGAGAAAATATGTAATGACCATTATGTATACTTTGTTTTGTATAACTATGTATACACACACGCACACACAAAAGAGATAGGAAAGGCGAGAGGGAGGGAGAGACATTAATATACATATATGTACATATATATATATATATATGTATA
>NC_068984.1:64206289-64211753 GCF_001194135.2 Octopus bimaculoides
ATATATATATATTTATATATATATATATACATATATGTGTGAGTATGTATATGTATATATATATCTATGAATATATGTACGTATATATATATAATTGCATACTACATCACCAAGATATATATTTATATATCTAATTGCGTAGTACGTCATCAAAATAGTTTATAACATTTGAGAACGTAGTGGACTACGCACAACTCCAACAAATAGTTAAAGGTTTTTGAGAAAATATTTGACTTGTGTCCAGATAACTTGTAAAGGGTAATACTTTATCGTTTATATTTTCTAAACAGTTATATATTTAGATTTAATCGTAACAAGGTTTTTAATAATAATTGTTAATTATAGGTACTCTTTTATTAGTTTCTTATTTAAGAAGGATATTTTACTGGTATAAGTTTAACATTAAAACACGCAAGGATAACGAATATTTAATGCGTATGGAGTGTTTCAATTATTAACTTCTGGATTATGAAATAGTGTAATTCATTTAGAATTAGTTATATTATTATTTAAGTTCAATCGTGTTTGTTTTGTTTTGGAAAGAATTGAATATATAAGCTTTCACTTTATATTGATAACTATGGAAGGCTGATGGAAATATTATATGTATGGAGTTCAAGGATGGTATTTAGTTATATCATTTAGGAGATAGTTATAGGTTTACTTAGAGAACTGCCCAGGTCTCGAAACCATAGTGATATACGTGGAGCGGCGAAGATGGAGATGTATTAGATTGTTAGTATGGTTTTTACAGTATAGTTTTATAAGACATCCATTTTGTATATATGTATATATATATATAATAGAGATAGGTTTCAAGGTGAAAGACTATTCATATATAGTTATACATATATACATACATACATACATACAACGGAGCTGATAAGTAGCAAACACTTCAAAACACACATTCATACATGTACATGTGAACACACAGAAATACACACACACATGCATGTGTGTGTGCGTGTGAGTATGTGTGCGTGTGTGTACTCAAACGCGTTCATACTTGTATAAATTTATACATATATGTAAATTCATATATATATATATATATACAGTAATCCCCCGACTCTCACGGCTATTACGTTCCAAAACCTCTCGGGATAGGTGAAAATCCGCGAAGTAGAAACAGTACTGTACTCTCTCTCTCTCTCTCTCTCTCTCTCTCTCTCTCTCTCTCTCTCTCTCTCTCTCTCTATATATATATATATATATATATATATATTTGTATAATTTGTATATATTAATTTTATTATAAATACAGAACAACACCACGGAGGAATCGACGCAAACTTAAATGATAAACTCCGATAGGTGAGTCGCGACATGGTGAGGGACTAATCTATTTACACACACAAACGCACACGTGTATACAAACACAAACACACATACACACACATATAGTAATAAAAGCACAAACCGTAAGTAACATTCTTAAGCTTTACATATCATACACGCGTTTCCACATCTCGAATGTCACTAGCACGCAAGCGGCTTGAACTATTGTCGAATCTGATTCTCCTACTTCGTCGACATTATCACCAAAAATATACCATACATACTTCTTTACATATGTACATCCACACATACCTAATATATTTATATATACATATATTTTTTGTATGTGTGGGGTGTTTGTGTGTGTATGTGTGTGTGTAAATATAAAGATGAATTTACATTTATGTATAAAGTCATACAAATATGAACGCATGTGTAGATGTGTGTGTTTGTGTGTGTCAAGATTGTAGATGCAAAATACCAAGTTCTTAAATACACATGAAATATATTCGAAAAGATTATAAAACGTATAATATATACGTGTGTGTGTCTATGTGTCTATGAGTGGACGCGTATGAGTATATATGGCAGAGCTTACATGATATGATATAAACTCCCTATATTTATCTTAGTATCTTCATTTTTTTTCGAGTGTTCTAATATATTGTGTAGACTCAGGAAATCCTTGAAGTGAAGTATTCGAATTATACTGTATGAGCAAAATTGTTAGACATGCAATGACGTTTTGAAATGAATTAAACGACCTTTATCCTGGAATAACTTTGCAATATAATTTTCTTTTCATCAGTTAGAAACAGAGCAGAAGACAGCTAAGTTTGAAATTATATTTGTGTTTTGTTCATGGAAGATTCTTATCGACTGACTATCTGTAATTGTCATTTAACTGTCCACTGTGATAAATAGTAAATTTCTAATGTTATATCGGCTTAAGTGAAACACTTATGGTAATATTCTGTTGACAGGATTCAGCGAACAATGTGGCATTGTGTTTAGGTATAAATGCCCTTGGCATGGAACAATATCTTGTTAAACGCTGATGTATAATTTGTTGTACCTACATTATACTCATGCATAACATCAGCTGATGCATGCTGGGAATAGCATGATGATATGACAGGATCAATTATACATATATTAATATGAAGAAACTTTAGAAATTTAGCTTAGATAAATATAGCTTATGACACATAAAGTTTCACTGCAGTTGTTTTTTGGGTCCTGATGGACTTTAGTATTCTGATATATACTTCAGCAAAATGCTTTTGCATTCGAATTTTGTTGGATCGAATATCGAGCATAGACATTATGTATACTACTGACACTGATCTTCTTGCCTATATTTCAAGGAAAAACGTTTTCTAAGCAATGGAAATATGATTCCGGAAGCAATTTAATTCCATTATTCAATTCTCATAAAAATTGTGCTTTCTTTCTTTATAAAGTGCTCTGAGGTATCAACTTTCTAGCTAAAGTACCCCGTGCGATAAATTCTAATTTTCAATCCAAACACATATTTATATTATCATGTAAGATTAAAATTATCTCACATAAATTAAATCGTTTTATAGGAAAATGGTACAAACACTAAGAGTCACTTTGATGCCACCTAAACAACAATACATTAAGCTCTCTACTTTCTTGTTGCAAAAGATGCTTCAGGCATTCAATTTGCAAAAATCCGACTTAATTCCATATTATTGTGATAAGTCTAAATTAGGATAAGCCAATTAAACAGCATAAATTTTAATTTTAGTATTCAAAATGTATAGAAAGTTCAATACTCCGAATTGAATATAACTAAAAATTAGTAGAAAAACTTCAAAGTCCCGATTTGCATGCAAACCAAATAACAGGATTCAGCTCTTTGTATTTTCCTTATCTGCTTGCAATCTACGGCACAACTCATTGATTATTCATTAGTTATCTTTGTCTGGTACTATGAGAAAGATCATGCTTTGCTGGGGTGATTTTATTAGGCCTAATCATACCCTGAATTTTCACCATTATGGCAAATTTTGGGATCTTCCACTCTGATTTTCTTTAGCTAATAGATAATAAAGCTAATGACAAATACCTCACCCTACGTGTATCATTTGAATTTGTTAAATTTTATTAGCTAAGTCAAACAGATATTTCACACATATTGGCTAAAGTATTATCCATATTTTAGTCTAACCAGATGCAAGGATGGAGTCTGAAAACTTTTGAAATCAGATATTTTCACTGATCTGGAAACCTGACACGAAGGAAGGCAATAAACACTATAGCGTAATTAGAAAATGGATAGGACTGCTAGGGAATATCTACTGCTCAATAAAAATAATTATATCTGAAATTAGTGAATCACCATCCACATGCAACAATAATTAGGTCAGAGGTAATACATTAAATGAAAACAGCGTTAAAAGCTAACCTGAATTAGTTACACAGAAGAGAAAAACCCATGTGAGACACTGACTATAATTTTAAAAATTTAACGGCAGCGAACTGGCAATATCATTAGAAAGTTAGCTTCGCCTCTAGTCCCTCCAGGATCTAAAAAAAGAAAATAAAGTGCCAGTCGAGTACTGGCTTCGATAGCATTAACTGTACCCCTCTCCCTCATAATTATTGGTCTTGTATCTAAATAAAAAATTATTGCTTTCATTCTTTAGGAGACAACTCTTGAATTGTTATGGTGTTTTATGAACATCTTGAGAGATACATAGATTTCACTTTTCTTGCTGAAGAAGTAATGACAGAATGACTTAGTAAATATATATTGCATGCCTGGTGTAGCTTACTGGGATTGCCTCTTGTATAGATTGTTTCTACATTAACCAGTGTACCCACGACTATTTACTTTCTAATCGATTTAAATATCAGTGTTCTCTCTTTTGACAAGTATTTTCTCAACACTAATTTCAATTGGCCAAAAATTATTTTTGGTTCATTTTATTGTGTAAATTTACCTTCATTTCGCTGCAACACCTTTCAGAAAATTTCCATTATGCTTATTTTGTTACACATTAACTTCCATCACGACGTCATGAAGTATAGTGAAGTATATGCTTGACTACAGCTGTTCATAGTACCTACGACATACGTCTTTTTTTTTAAACCACTAATAATTAACTATTCAGCGAGTAATGGTTTTTACTCACATCTTAATAGTCCCCAGGTTGTTATTTAGCGCATTTGATATATTAACATCACCTTATATATTGTTTGTATAAATTAGACTCAACTGCGGCAAGTGTTTAATAATGTTTCCTATAATTATGAAAGAAATGGATTATAAAACATTATTTGTAGTATAAAAATAGTATTCTATTCAAAAGTTATATACTATTTTACCAATTTTAACTTTGATTGGTGGGAAAATGTCTTTACAGCTTACGTTTGTCGGAAATATATATTAACTCTTTTGTTGAAACTATAGCTGAGTAAGACAAATGGGAAAAATTTGTGTTGGTATTAGTGAACATCAAACAATATTTGCTAGAAAGAATATAGAAGATTTTGTTAAGTATACTACACATCATACTACGATTTGCTTGCAACACTATATCTTAAATTTTGGATGATCCGAATGAATAAACTCTTATTTACATGTCTATATGCAAATCAATAAAATCCCTTATGTAAGAACGTTCTATAGTAATTTATTTTCTCTTATGTACATTCACCAAATTCAATTTTACTAGTATATAACATCGGGGAATTTAAATTGCGGGAAAATAAAGTAAGTTCTATATTATTCAAATGTCTTCTATGCAGTTTAGATTACAATATAAGTATTAAATGAAAATCCCGAAAAAGTATTTTTATCGCTTTGTATTCTCGGATTTATAAATATTAACGTTGATAATCTAATTTTTAAAAGTGTTTCCTTATTAAACTCGGTGGTAGAAATTTACTTTCCGTAAAATCTAATTTCAGTTAAAGATTTCTTCTCTGTTCAATGACAAATTTATTGTTCGACAAAATCAACAAGATGCTGATAAATTTATATAAATACATACAAAATTCATGTATATTCATACTAATATTTATACCATGCAAACGCTTCTACTTCAGGTTTTCTATAGTTCGTAAATAACGAACTCTTCGATGGTAGCAGCTACAACGAAGAAAACATTTTATGAACAAGATAACTACGCAGTACTGTGTTGATAACGTG
>NC_068984.1:64212020-64212461 GCF_001194135.2 Octopus bimaculoides
ATGATTGACCGTTGACTGAACACGATTCAATTTTTTTTTTCTCCGTGTTTTTCTCCTTGTCTCCGTATTCTTTCTGTTGAAGAGCGTAGCTCGAAACGTCAAAGACTTTCCGTATTCCCGAGCGTCATGCTAATATATACTTTTGTTATTTACACCACCTGTCCTCGTCTGTTGTTATTATTTGTATATTCTCCTATATATATATATAGACATACATACATATATAGACATACATATGTATTGACACGCGCTCGGACACACGCACAAACGCAACCATATATAATTTTAGCTCACGTTATCAACACAGTACTGCGTAGTTATCTTGTTCATAAAATGTTTTCTTCGTTGTAGCTGCTACCATCGAAGAGTTCGTTATTTACGAACTATAGAAAACCTGAAGTAGAAGCGTTTATATATGTATATATATATATATATATATAT
>NC_068984.1:64213267-64214158 GCF_001194135.2 Octopus bimaculoides
GATTTTTAACGGTGCATTTATATATTACATTGTATCTTACGCAATGTGTTTGAAGCGGACAGATAGTCCCGGAGCGACAGTTACAAGTGTAGGAGGCTAGAGGGTTGCGTATGCTTGTGGTTGAGTTATTATTATTGGAGGATATGTTATAAGGGGATGTGTAGGAATCTAGATCAGTGGAATTATTGTTATGGCTATTAGTCCTATCAGTGTTATTATTGGTATTGTTATTGTCTAGAATATTAATGGGTTGGGATCCATTGTGGTTTTGTTCCAGTGTACGAGCGTTAGTGTTAGAAGAACGTATATTGATGTCCGTGGTGGGTGTATGTGTGGGTCGGGTGCTGGTGTTAGCATAGCTACAGTTGCTTAGGTTTTGGTTCAAGAATCTAAGATGGACCATTTTAAGGTGTATTGGGTATTTTTGTTTTTGAGGTGATGAATATGATTGGCTAATGTTGTAGATTTACTGTGTTTGTCGTATCTAAAAGAGTGCATGTGTGCTGCGTAGCGATGTTTAATGTTTATAGTTGCACCAATGTACGTGGCAGTAGGGTTACGTAATAGATTTTTAACGGTGCATTTATATATTACATTGTATCTTACGCAATGTGTTTGAAGCGGACAGATAGTCCCGGAGCGACAGTTACAAGTGTAGGAGGCTAGAGGGTTGCGTATGCTTGTGGTTGAGTTATTATTATTGGAGGATATGTTATAAGGGGATGTGTAGGAATCTAGATCAGTGGAATTATTGTTATGGCTATTAGTCCTATCAGTGTTATTATTGGTATTGTTATTGTCTAGAATATTAATGGGTTGGGATCCATTGTGGTTTTGTTCCAGTGTACGAGCGTTAGTGTTAGAAGAACGTATATTGATGTCCACGTTGGG
>NC_068984.1:64214168-64215582 GCF_001194135.2 Octopus bimaculoides
AATATGATTGGCTAATGTTGTAGATTTACTGTGTTTGTCGTATCTAAAAGAGTGCATGTGTGCTGCGTAGCGATGTTTAATGTTTATAGTTGCACCAATGTACGTGGCAGTAGGGTTACGTAATAGATTTTTAACGGTGCATTTATATATTACATTGTATCTTACGCAATGTGTTTGAAGCGGACAGATAGTCCCGGAGCGACAGTTACAAGTGTAGGAGGCTAGAGGGTTGCGTATGCTTGTGGTTGAGTTATTATTATTGGAGGATATGTTATAAGGGGATGTGTAGGAATCTAGATCAGTGGAATTATTGTTATGGCTATTAGTCCTATCAGTGTTATTATTGGTATTGTTATTGTCTAGAATATTAATGGGTTGGGATCCATTGTGGTTTTGTTCCAGTGTACGAGCGTTAGTGTTAGAAGAACGTATATTGATGTCCACGTTGGGTGTATGTGTGGGTCGGGTGCTGGTGTTAGCATAGCTACGGTTGCTTAGGTTTTGGTTCAAGAATCAAAAGCTTTCATTCAAGAGAAAGCTGGTCTATATGCAAGATAGTGCCCCGTCTCATGCAGCGAAGGACTCTTTCTAAGAAATATCTACAGCAAAGTCGTTTTATGGAGTGGGGGTCGTTTGATGGAGTGGCCACCTTGTTCCTCTGACTTAAACTCGATCGATAACCTGTGGAGTGTCCTGAAGAGTTGTGTTTACCAAGTTGGACGGCAGTTTTCAACTAAAGATTCTCCCTGCGAGGCTATTGTAGATGCTGCTCAAAGCATGACACGAGTGGATATCATCACCTTGACAAATGCAATGGATCAGTGCGAAAGGAAGGTTATTGCATGTGGAGGATCATGCATCAAACATTAGGAGTTGTATGACATCATAATCACATAATTATTTTCATTTGAATGCATTATTACATTTACCATTAAGTATTTTATGAATAATTTTTGTTTAAACCATTACTGTTCGATTAAATGTTTGTTTTGACTCAGTTACAATTTTATTTTTACTTGCTTAATAATTGTGACGGAGAAAATGTTGCCTAATCCCAAAAATAAATGGCCGACGTTTCTTGGCATCTGCACTGATCCGATTTATTTTAACAGAATGTGCACAGATAAGTGTTGCCAACAGTCAATGGGAAAACAACTGATCTTGAACGAATTTACAATTATTTATTTATTGAGAGGAGGTTGATTTGCCTAATAATGTGGGACGTAGTGTATATATATATATATATATATAAAGGCGGGTTTGTTTTTGCTTTTCACTCTGGTTTTTTGTTCTATGTGTGCCATAAATATCGCCATCCGTTTAGAGAAAAATTTGTAGTTTAGAATCAGTAGTTCTTTGACTGCTATTTCTAAATTTTCAGTATGTTGGAGAAGCAACTCAATGCTAATCCCTG
>NC_068984.1:64215946-64219484 GCF_001194135.2 Octopus bimaculoides
TATATATATTTATATATATAGATACATACATACATACATACATACATACATATATGCAGATATATATTATATATATATATGTACACATACGGCACATAAGCGGTCAGTAAATAGAGTAATGAGACTAATCTCAAAGCGTTCGATGTGGCAACACTACGGGGTTCCCCTTCGTGGTGTTGCGATATATCAACGTTCTCTATAACCCCAGTTCAAACAGAAACCACGTTGTGGTAACAAGTGAAGTTTGAGTGCAATTTTGCGTAGTGATTTTCTTTGTGACAGATAAATCGTCAGTTTTAAGAATTATTATTTTCATAGTGACTCAATGTGAATGTTACCATGCATTTGGTTAAATACAAGCAGTACTGTGTTCAATTAAAGAAAAGACACATTCGATAATGCATCGTAGGGTATACAAAACTATGGAATGATCACAGGTGGACAGTCTTTTATCATAGGTCCAATCGACTTATCCTTATTTTATACTTAACGATAAAAGTGAAATTCTCTCATTGAAACAGCGGTATACACCGTCCTACGGTAGAAAAAAAATTCCATTTTTTTTTTTAAATTTTATTTTAAAATATAAAGTGAACTGTTGCATTTGCTTTAGAGAGTACAGAACTCATCGTTGTAAATTTTACGAAAATAATCATTGACAAGTAATTAGAAATGTGAATTGACAGAATGTTTGGCCTGCCATAATGTATGACGTGTTATCCCTAGCATTTGTTATTAACTGAAATCTTACGTTTGAAACAAATGACGTCTGTAATGCCAGAAATGTATAGGCAAGTAGAGACAGACGGACTAAAAGAAATAGGAGAGGAAGACGAAAAGAGAAAGAGAGATACAGAGAGAGGGAGGACTACAACGGAAACAAAATAATTAAAATATGACAGAAACGAGGATAAGATACAAGAGAATATCTCAGTACCTTGGAACTCTTACAAATACAATCAATAATTTCAAGCGAATTCAACACTCTTCGAATGAATATTTCCTGTAATTACGCTTAGTTCTAATTACTAATTACAAGTATGTGATAAAAGATGTCCTGAGTCACTGAACAAGGAGAGCGAGGCACAGTTTCTAGTGAACCAACGAGAACATCTGGTTAACATTGATATATTTTTAACAATTACGTATTTTAACTTCAGACTTCTATTACAATATTGCTAAAACGATGAGAAATGCATATACATATAGGTGATGTATTCATTTTAATACATATGCATGACATGTCTATTCTAATATTCTTTTCTACTCTAGGCACAAGGCCCGAAATTTTGGGGGAAGGGGGCCAGTCGATTAGATCTTATTTTTCGACCCCGAAAGGATGAAAGGCAAAGTCAACCACGGCGGAATTTGAACTCAGAACGTAAATATTCTCGACATCATTATGTCCGTATATAAAAACAGGAGTGATGAGAGACACTGATAGACATTCAATGGTAAATAATTGTATGCACTCTGCTACATTTATTGTACATGTATGTCTGTGTGCGCATGTGTATGCGTAAGCAGACATATATACATATTATTTAGATTATTTACATTTGACGGATAGTTATCCTCATCTTGTTTGTTATCATGTTTCGGTTGATATACCCATCATCAGATGTCTTGGAGAAATTTTGAACCTGGGTGCTCATTTCTAAGGTATTTTTCTATGTTGTTGTTATTATTATTATTATTATTATTATTATTATCATTATTATTATTCAGGTCACTGTCTGGAATCCAACTCGGAATCTTGGTGTTAGTAGCCTGCGCTCTTAACCACTACGCCATATGGTCATGGGCAATTGTGGAGTGAATGTTAGGGCTTATAAGTCCAATATTTTCCTATCCTTCCGGATATGCTATTCATATCTGCACTCAGTCTGCTTAGGAGGTTGTTGTGCCCATGTGCATGTACATTTACATCAAGTACTAGGTTTAGTAAATCAGCGTAATTCTATGGTATTAATGTTTAACAAAATTTCGAGATTTTAACCGATTATTTCGCACCTGTAACAACATGTACAGAGAGAAAGTAGTACTTAAAATTATCTCTAGGAGATACCAGAATAAAAGAAAGTCTCAAAGAAAGCTAAGAAGAAAAAATAACCAAAGGATAAAGTATACTTGAAAATCACAGAAAATTATTTGGGAAAAGTTTTATACTAAATTAGAAGGAAGAGTGAGTTGAACTCAAAATTTACGTGATTATATTGTGATTTAAAAGTAACACTAATTGATGCTATAAAATTTCCAAAAGGATCATTCTGCATAAAAGCGGTTGTCCAGTGCACGCTAGCATTCTTCAAGTTGTAAGTCAAATCTTCTGAAACAATTGACATTATAACTGTAAGAAGGAAGTGACAAAGGAGAAAACTCCCGGAATTTTAGATAAACAGCAATTTAATGGAGATGTCATTAACAGAATTGAATTGATCCTTGACAACCATGCTAACATCTTCTGACATGTTTTGGTCTTATTAGTGCACCTAGGCAAAAACGTAGGCCATATACAACTGCCAAGTACGTAGAGTGACTAACAGATATCGTATTTTGTATGAAAAATAGATGCAGCCTGTCGTGTGGAAGCTAGAGAGCCAAAAGTAGTGCATAATCAGTTGAAAGTGTAAGTTTAATGAGAAGGAAATTCATTAGCGTTAATAATAATTCATCCCAGAATCGTTATATTTCTATTTTATTATCAATTAATCAAAAATTAATTTCGGAAGACCACTTTAAGTATGGTAGCCCGCATTTAACTAATTGATTATTATGTTCTGTTGTTACAGCAAAACTGGCTATACTTCTGTTTATGAAGAAAAGCCGAATTAAATGAAAAACATAGTTTATAGATGAATATTAAAAAGAAAGGACAATAATGAAAATTGATACGCAGGTACCTAAGAGAAAAATTAACATAATCAACTGTGCATGTTGTCAAAAACAAACTGCCTGACAATGTTTTTTGCTTTTCAACGAACTCAAAAGATAAGGGAAGACATTGATGCTGGATTTTGAGTTGAAGGAGATATGACATTACATGGTAATGAAAGTTCAATTTATAAGCTGGTAAATGATCGATAAAATTACAAACATGGTTTTAACGTGACCTGAATCGCTACTGGCAAGTAGATGACAGGAAGGAAACCAGTGCAAATATCAGTATTTCAGCAGATTGATTAAGCAAATTCTACCATTTTCATAATATTTCTTAGTCTCGAGATTAGGTGATGCTTTTCTGCTTTATACAGTAATCTATAAATATACAACATAAATCTTTTATACGATTTCTATTTCAGTGAAAACATAGTAAGGCTGTAATGATAGCTGGTATGTGTTCGACAATTATTCAGCGATTATGATACTATTACACTGCAATTCATGGCGTTTTAGACTCCGAAATTAATTTTATACGTATATAATAGTGGTGTATATGTTATACATACATACACACACACACACACACACACACACATATATATATATATATATATTATATATATATATATATGTATATATATATATATATATATAT
>NC_068984.1:64219494-64221859 GCF_001194135.2 Octopus bimaculoides
CGCTTCGGCAAAAGTGTCCAATAGAGTAAGTACTAAGCTTAAGAAATAAGTGCTGGGGTCGATTTGTACGACTAAAAGCCCTTCAAGGTGGTGTTTCAGCATCGCCGCAATCAGATGACTGAGAGAAGTAAAAGAATAAAAGAATAAAGGTTATATTGCGAATGCAAAGTTGTGACCGATGACGTTCTGAATGCATAGTATATTCTAACATTGCTTTGTAATTCCCTTAATTTTACATACAAATAGCAATTCATCTTGTACTGTATTTATAAATTATAATCCCTTTAGTAGTTATAATATTTATTTCAAACTTTGGAACAGAGGTTTAATTGTCAGTCGATTACATCGAATCCAAAGTCGACCACGGCGGAATGTGAACTCAGAACTCAAAGACGGACGAAATGCCTCTAAGAATTTTTGCTAGGCGTACTAAAGATTGTGGCACCTCGCCGTCTTCTTGTAGTTATAATATAAACTCTTACAGATGTCTTGTGTTTGAAGGCACAATATATATTGGGTTAAGTTGAAAACTGCAGACGAATACCGCAAGCAAATATCGCAATAACTTACTTGTCAACGATGTACATACGTGAAATATGATACGTTGATTGTTATTTCAACTCTTTTCTGCTTGAGTTGCGTATACCATATCTTAACTCAGCCGAACTGTTATTCAAAATATCAGAGAATGTTTTATTCACTGTTTCGTATACCGAGGACGACAAATTTCCCATTGGCATGCGACTGGCTGCGAGTGCAAGTCTTTGACAAGGCGGAACTTGGACGAAGTGCATCTGCCGTAACGACTAGCCGCTGCTGGAACGAGTTTTTTGTCACGGGTAAAAATTAAAACTCACTGGTAATATTACCAGTAACACCTCAACATTCTCATTTGTAACTGCTTACTATAACACGCGCCACCAACAAAAACTTCGGAAAGAAGTTGAAACGGTGAAATTCTAGAAATGGTGTTACTAGCATTTCTACACTCCAGCCTTTACTGGATCGCTTGACAGCCTACAAATAGCAATCAAATCATTTCCAACGAACACCTTTAAAGGAAACATTAACGATATTTTGTGTTCACGCCAAATTTAAGTAAAAAATGGTAAGAGCAGAACACGATAATGTGCGTCACTCATTCGTGATTTTTTGGCGAAGAGTGAGATCACATTTGTACACCAACCGGTCCACTTCCCTGATCGTGCCCTTGAATATTTCTGTTCTTCATGTTGAAATCGCCTAACTCGAAAATTCGTTCATTTCAGACTACAAGCGAAAAGAGAAATTCGCTACAAAAACACTGCAATTTACCTTAAAGCGTGTCACCAAAATACAATAAACGTTTCGTTGTGCATCAAGATTATCCAAATTAATTTGAAGAATAATAGCCTCTATTTTAGTGAGGCAATAAATGTGGACTTTTTAAACTCAGCATACTTTTCAACAAACACCGATTGTCTGTAAGCGTAGGTATTTTTGAAGGTATCTGGTATAGCAGTTAGACCATTGGACTTACGATGATAAGGAGGTGCGTTCGATCTTTTTTAAAGACAGTGTGTTGTATCCCTAAGTATGGCGATTCATTTCAAGTCCCTCCTGGTTACAAAACTGTAAACGAATAGCAGCCAAGTGATGGTGCATCGCTCCTAACTTCCAGCTATCAAATCCCCGATATTTTATTGGCCCAAGGCTATGAAGGACGAGTGTATTTGTGTGTGTGTGTGCGTGGTATGCATGTGTGTGTGTGTGGTGTGTGTGTTTATGTGTCTGCCTGTAACTACATAGAACCTAAAACAATAAACAAATGCCTAATACATGTGTACATGAAGGCTTATAATAAATATTTCTTACTGCATCGCTGAATTTTTGCTGCTAGACTCATGTTTCCAGGGGATAAATCAGAAGATTTACAATATATATATATTACCTCGAGACTCATAATAAAACAGAGAAATTTAATCAACTGACAACATTTTTTTTCTCACCCATGACTTAGATTCGCTAATTGGTCTGGTATTTAAAAACATATAACAATGATTAGATTCTATATCGATTAATTCTGAAGTACGCAGCAGAGCGTAATGATATGAATGTTTCTCACCAAAGTATCTTTCGACCCATGTTTGTGCAGTTTAGTTATTCCTTGTATCTTGTGTTATGCTTGTGTTTCTTTTTTCGCATTTTAATAAACATCAAACACTTGTGTCACTCCAAAGTTGACATAGTCGGAAAATACTAGCTTTTGGAATTCTACATTGAGCTTTCATACACATTATGTCTCTCCTTATCTCTCTTACTCTCAGTATATGTAGGCATGTTTATATATATATATATATATATATATATATATATATATATATAT
>NC_068984.1:64222085-64224323 GCF_001194135.2 Octopus bimaculoides
ATATATATATATATATATATATATATATATATATATATATATATATATATATATATATATATACACACATTATAAATGTATATTTATATGTGCGTATGTACATACATATTTACATATACAAGTATATATATATGTGTGCATATATATATTTGATACTTAGATAAATATGTATATATATGTGTGTGTGTGCTTGTGTGTGTGTGTGTGTGTGTGTGTGTGTACATAAATACATATATACTCATTGATAGATATATCACAGTCCTATATACTTCTATATGTATCATATGTTCACCTAGCAATATCTACAGTATTTTACATTTCTGTTGGCCAACATTGGAAAAATTTACATAAGACGCAGCTGTTGATATTTGTTATCGTCAGATCTAAGGTGGTAAGGTTATATTGATCGTTGGTAGGATGTCACTGATAAGAAAGCCAGGGCGATAAGTGAGCTTTGGTGTGATAAATTTAAAGATTAAAATTATTGAAAATACTACGACCACTACAACTAATACTAATGCGACTACTATTACCAGTACTACTGCTGCTGATGCTACTACTACTACTACTACTACTACTACTACTACTACTACTACTACCACCGCCACTACTACTGCTACTACTACTACTACCACTGCTACTGCTACTATTTGACTTATCATGTTTCCTATCTAGTGTCTTTGAACTTTTTGTTCCACATCCCTTGTCATGTCATCTATTAATTCCTTCCTGCAAGCCATCCAACAGCTGCAGTTATTGATGTTGTTGTTTAAGGAATAGTCGGGTCTGATTTATTTGGCTTATGAGTACAGGTATTCATGAAATTACTAGTGTATCTATTACTACATTAAACAATGTGACTTTCTCATTCAAAGATAATTTGTATATGAATTACGTATAGTGTGTGTTTTAGAATACTGCATTTTATTTCGAAATCTTGACAACCACAGTTGTTGTTGTTGTATTATGATGATGATGATGATGATGATTTTGTTGTTGTTGTTGTTGTTGTTGTTTAACCCTTGGTCAACCTAATTCAGCAAATCTGAGGTTTATGTTATCCCATCCGACACGATCCGATTTCTGTGATTTGAGTGATATTTGGCTGTTTTTTTTAGTACACTAACCAACAACATTGAAGCTCCTTTAGGTGTTATGAAAACCTGCGAGTTGATATGCGAAGCAGTGATTGGGAGTTAACAAACTTAACACCCATTCTAATATTTTGAGAGATATTTTAACCGGTAAAAGGCTTTCCACTGCTGTTTATCTCTTATACATATACTGGTCTTAGGTTTGCTTACTTTCAGTCACTGCTTCACGTATCTTCTTGCGAATTTATTCCGGCCTGATGGCCAATATGCTCTGTCACTCAATAAAAGTAACTTATAAAGGATTTTTTATAAGTCAGGTCAGAGCTATCTCACTTTGGTAATAAGATATTGGTACTGAGAAAGCTGGAGTTCAAAATACAGTCATCAGCCCAATAGGAATTCTGAGCTGACTATGATGTTTTGAAATCGTTTTGTTATAAGCGAGAATTTTGCACCGTGACACACTTCAATGAAAAGCATTTTACGGATGCAAAAGTTTCTCAGACTAATTTGTATCGGTCTTAATTTTCGTTGATTTTTTTCTATTACGCTTGTTTCCATGAGCTAGATTAGGATTTTTACTATATGTGTATTACCTCGAGACTCTTAAAAAGACAGAGAAATTTAACCAAGTAACATCATTTTGTTAAAACAATGCCAAAAGTTAAATTTACAATACCCTGTGTATCAAGCTATTGTTCGTGTTTTACGATGCGAGGCAGAAACTCTAGAAGCAATTGTCATGTATCGTCTTAACAAAGGAAGAATACATTGACATATAAATATATTATCCATATCAATAGATATGACTATACTTAAAGACGGGATGGTCGAAGCGGAAATGTCATCAATCAGACTTCTGGTAAATCATTTTTGACTCGGGACTAACCTAAAAGTTATCGCCAAAGTCACCACTACCACCAACAACAACAACAGCGACAAGAGGAGTAATAGCAGCAACGTAGACTTGTCATATCTTTCGTAAAGTTTACTTCCCGAAAATTTACGCTCTTAGAGCGCAAGACTAAAGAAAAAGGTAGATGAAAACTAATATTCTGAAAGGGATAGAAAGTGATGCCCAGGTGTCGAAGGCTTTCGGAAACAGGTCGTGGCTATGTATATATATATATATATATATATATAT
>NC_068984.1:64224467-64226447 GCF_001194135.2 Octopus bimaculoides
GAATCTCTGTTTCTTTTCAGCCTGATCGTAATGTAACCATAATCCTCAGAACCCTATACAAAGTTGCCCACTGTCATAGGTGAACGTGTATGTGGTTCTGTTAATTACAGCTTAATGGTAAAATTCAAAAGTCTTCGTTTTGGCGCGCTAATTCCGGGAATATGCATGCAGAAAAATATTTACTGCGTCGCATATATCAAGTTTGAGAACTTGGTAATGGTTAATTCAATTAAAAACATAGGGTAAAAATCATATATTAATTAATATCGATTTATTACCAGGAAGCTAGCACATTTAAAGAATCAAAGAGATTCAGAAACAATATCTGCGATCTCAGGGGATTAAAGTATATTTTTATATACACACCTTGCACTCTACTTCAATAGAGAAATCTGCTTCCAAGCCTTTGAACATTTTTTCAATCAACATATCCCTCTATATTTCTCCTTTATTCGTTCTCTACTTATTATTTCTTTACCCTTTCTATTCCTATGGTCTACCTCGATGTTAGATCTACTAACGGTTATTTCTAAAATACTTAATAGCGTTCTGTTTATCATTTATGCAGTCATCAAAATTATTATAATCCTTGTTGTTGAGATTGGTTCTCTTTCTTTTCTGATGGGATTGTTGTCTTATTTTCTCCACTTTAAATATACACAGTCACACTAATGGTCACATGTATACCTATATACAGTCACACACGCAAACACACTGAAGCAGACACGTATATACGCCCATGAGGATATATACATTTATGTGCGGTGTGTACTCACACACACGCACACACACACACACAATCACCCAATCCGGTTTTGTGCTTTGTTCCTGTTCCTTTTTTTTTTGACGTCCTGTACCTGGATATACATCTATATATACATGTAGATGTAGATATGTACATATATGTATGTATACATGCATATGCTCATATTTCATTTGTATCATTATGTATGTATACGTGAGTTTATAGTCTACGTATACTACATAGAAAATTATAGTATACTACTGTATATTATAAATTTCAGTTTTAAATATATGGCATTTCTGAAGTATATACAATGAGATATGATGGTACTCTCTTATGTTCTATTTTAAGTCTGGTTGTGATATAATGTAACCTTTATTCATGAATACTAATCAAAAATTAACAAAAACAAAATCTACTACCTTAAAATTTCGAATGCAAATTAAATCAAGTGCAGTATAGCAAGGAAAATACCGATCATATATCACTAGTTATAATATATATGAAGTAATTTTGAAGATGGGAATTTTGCTTTCAATTCCATTATGTTAATGTAGCTGGTTGTAACCCATTTACACGCAAGAAGAAATAACGCCTACATAAAGAGACTAATAAAAAATATTTCAACATACTGAAAAATGTACACATATGCAGATATGATTTACAGATACACACACATTTAGTATATATAAGTGTGTGTGTGTGAGTGTGTGTGTTTGTGTGTGTGTGTGTGTGTTTGTGTGTGTGTGTGTGTGTGTGGGTAGGTATTTGTGACGGAATTTACATTTCATTTGCACCACAAATATATAGTATGTACAACTCCGTGTATATTCTTGCATATCTAAATGAAGATAGTGAGGAAGGGTCTCGGAAACTGGATAGGTCAAAGAGTACAAACATTAAACTAATATGTACAATATGTATAAATGTGGGTATGTGTGTGTGCTTTTGTATGTGTGTGCTTGTGAGTGTGTATGAAAACCTACATATTATGCAAAACTACTGTGAGTAAACTGTTGTATCTTAAACATAACATAGTTGATACATTTTGATTTTCTTTTAAATACATTTATTTTAGGATGGGACTGCGTGTTTATTTTTCCTTTTATGCAAGCTGTCAGATTTTGACCAAAAACCTTATGTATAGCATAGCAAAACACGGTATTTCATAGGTTGTCGCCCATTTAAGATCGTTATGAATATATATATATGTGTGTGTATATATATATATATAT
>NC_068984.1:64227634-64228391 GCF_001194135.2 Octopus bimaculoides
ATATATATTTATATATATATGTGTGTGTATATATATATATATATGTATGTATGTATGTATGTTTGTATGTATGTATGTATGTATGTATGTATGTATGCATTCATGTATGTATATATGTGTGTATGTAAATATGTGAACTATTATTGCTGTTATGAACAGTAATAAGGAGGTGGCTAGCAAGACTTCTACCTATTCAGGTATAATATAAAATATATGAAGAACAGAAGGGTAAGGACACCGCTTGCTAAAAATCAAAGCGAAAGCTTCAAAGAAACCACCAATTCTACGATAATTACACACACGGGCAAGGCATTGAACACTTTAAAAAATAGGCTAGCTTCAGAATGGAATACGTGTGTGTATTTATCGTAGAATTGGTGTCTTTTTTTTAAGCTTTCGCTAAAATCTGCAGCAAGCGGTATCTTTATGCATCTTGGTGGTTCTTCTCTAAATTATATTAATATATATATATATATATATATGTATGTGTGTGCGTGTGTGTGCATATAGATATGTATACATATGCACATATATAGGTGTATTTATATTTACATTTATGTGTCCGTGTGTGTGTGTGTGTGTGTACAGGGTGACCCAAATATATATATATATATATATACATAAACAATATATGAGTATATGCATATATATGTACATGTATGTACATACCTTCATCTACATGTACATATAGATACAAAACTGAGTACATGACGTGGCAAAAGAACATGGACAAAATAATAAACAAGGTACAACAAAC
>NC_068984.1:64229198-64229548 GCF_001194135.2 Octopus bimaculoides
CAGCAGGCAGATTTTGAGTATGTGTGTGTTTGTGTGGGGTTGTAGGTGTTGGGTACGTGTGTGTGTGCATTTTGTACGTGCGCGTGTGTGTATGTGTATGTTTTTGTGCGTGCGTGTGTGTTTGTGTGTATGCGTATGTTGTGTATATGTGCGTTGCTGTGTACGTGTGTGTGCGTGCGTTTGCTATTGTATGTGCGTGTGTTGTTTATACCCATGTGTGTTTGATTGTATGCGTGTCTGTGTGAGTGTGTTGTGTTGATGAGAAGTGTGTGTGCGTGTGTATGTGGGTGTGGGTGTGTTCGTGTGTGTGTGTATGTGTGTGGATGTGCGTGTGTGTGTGGGATTGTGAT
>NC_068984.1:64229558-64230029 GCF_001194135.2 Octopus bimaculoides
GGACCGGAAGAGGAGGTGGTGGTGGAAAAGTTCTTTCTAAGACAGGAGAGCGAAAATCGGAGGTGAATATCTGTGCGTGCGCGAGAGTCTGCGAGTGAGTGTGTGATAACAGAAGGTGCGTGTGTATGTGATAATAGAACGTGTGTGTGTGTGATAATAGAACGTGTGTGTGTGTGTGTGTGTGTGTGTGCATGGTTTGGTGGTTTATCTGTTAGTGTGCTAGTGTGCTTGTGTGTGTGGGTGTGTGACGTAGTGGAAGGAATTAGTAGCAGGAATAGTTAGTGGGTGCTTATGGACAATGGTGAGTGGAAGGTCAGCAGGCAGATTTTGAGTATGTGTGTGTTTGTGTGGGGTTGTAGGTGTTGGGTACGTGTGCGTGTGTGTGTGCATTTTGTACGTGCGCGTGTGTGTATGTGTATGTTTTTGTGCGTGCGTGTGTGTTTGTGTGTATGCGTATGTTGTGTATATGTG
>NC_068984.1:64234055-64234712 GCF_001194135.2 Octopus bimaculoides
TATATATATACATATATATATATATGTGTGTGTGTGTGTGTTTGTACATATATATGTGCATATAGATATGTATATATGTACGTATTTATGTACATATGTATGTATGTATGTATGTATGTATAATATACTTATATGTGTGCATATGTAATTATATGTATGTGCGCTTGCATATGAGAATGTGGAAAATAATCAGATGTGCCAAAGAAATTTGCAAAAATAGTAAATAAACACATTTATCAACTGAAAATATACGTGGGAAGGTATCTCGAATGAAACTAAGAACTCGAACTTTACTTCCAAATAGGATTAATTCTCAATACGCTGATTTTTTTTTTTTTAATCTAAGCCTTATTGGTTTAAAGAACTTAGTATTTTAGACATATGGAGAAAAAAATTACCAATACCATTTATAAAAATAAAAATAAATATATCTGGATATACTACTGAAATGAACTGCTTTAGATTTAAGACATACTAGTGAATAAATAAAGGAATTTTGGAAGGAAATCCTAGAATATATATATATATATATATGTATGCATGTATGTATGTGTATACATGTGTGTGTTTATATATGTGTGTGTATGTGTGCGCGCTTATGTGTGCATGTGTGTATGTACACACAGGTATATATATACATACATATATATATATATA
>NC_068984.1:64235320-64260073 GCF_001194135.2 Octopus bimaculoides
ATATGTATGTATATACATTTTTAAATATCGGTATGTTAAGTTTCTTTTCCTTGCTATAACGGTGCTGTAGCACATATGCATAGATTTTATAGGCAGTGCTATGCGTCACGATAGTTATAAATAAGGCATCGACAGTATGTGTTTGAACAGGGAGAGAAGAAATTTCGAGTCTTGACTGGAAACATTATGGCACACATACATACATTCATTAATACATGCGTAGAAGCCTACATAGACACATACATACACGCGCAGGCATACATACAAACACACGTATATACAATAGGCAGAGAAAATTTAGTACGAAATTCTGGAATACGTATAAGTTTAGCTGCGTGGTTAAAAAGATAGCCTTGCAACCATGTAGTTTCGGGTTCAGTCCCACTGCACAATACTTTGGACAAGTGTCTTTTAGTATTGCCTCGTGTTGACTAACGTTTTGTGAGTGAATCTGTCAACTGGAGACACATGCACATGCACACATAATTATATCTTCATATATTTATACTTTACTTATATGTGCATATGCATGTGTCTCCATGTATTAATGTGCGTGTAAGTATGTATACGTACTTGAGGGTGGGTGTTGTGAATGTATTAATGTCTGTGTTCCGCATCCCTTCTACCCATATCAGATGTTTTAAGTCCTCGCAACTTAACGGTTGGTTTGACAATTGAGATCGATTAAATAAGTAGCAGATTTAAAAGTTAAGTACTGGATCGATTTGTTCATATACACAACACTTGCCTAAACACACACACACACACACACACACACACGCACACACACACACACACACACATATACATATATATATATATATATATATATATATATATTCGAACGCGTTAATATATATAATGGACTCAAATAGTACTAATGGAACTTTAATAGGCCCTAAAGGGGAATTCATCTCTAAAATGTAGTTAAATATTACTCTGCCAAGTTTGTAAATGTTCAAAATATATTATTAGCTACTATAAGATGTAACAACCTATTGCTACTGTTTCTGACGTCAATAGGACATAGTCAGTAGAGTTTTACCTTCATAAGAATGTTCATAAGAATATTTTCATTCCTTTTAGCAATGAATGATCTTTCATTCTCTTACTACTTATAGGAAAGTTTTTTCTCATAGTTTTTCATATCTTCCTCATTTAGGGCTTATATTAAGAATAATGTGAATGTAATTAATGAGACTGAAACGAAAACTGACTCCAAATTGTGCATGCGTTTATTAGCATCATGAACATTATAAGTATAAATTCATCATCATAGGTTTCAATATACGATTTTACATTGAAATTCTTACAAAATAAATTCAAACACATTTGAACTCAGTGAGATAGACGAACGAACTCGCAAACGACTTCTACTGGAAACTTGCATATCAATGCATATTTAGACAGGCTATATTTCTTAAATCTGCATTGATGGAATATGAAGCACGTATAGTGATACCGAAGCAACATCTGCAGCAGAGGAAAGAAGCCAGTAATTTTCTTACCTAAGCTTGCTAGCACGAAAACAATAACAATATTACGATAGCTAATGAACTGCAGAAAAGCATGAAATAACAACTGGTGCAGATCTATCCCAAAGGTTCTTTGTAAATTCTATATATGAGTAGAAAGAAAAATTTTAATGCTATTGTTCTCTGAAAAGATTACGCATTAAAAGCTGTACATGGAGTGTCGACAAATTTATGACACACCACTTTAAAAGAAACCTCCATGGGGGTCCAAGGACAAAAGGTCCATGCCAAGTACGTGCAACATAATAGGTAAAAACATTGGCGAACATTAAATGTAGGCTGTGCAAAACTAAAGCTGATGACGGGAGATTGTTTTCTAAATATTATTATACCGTAACAACATGAAGAGGACAATAATCTGGGACATCGGTCTTTGTTGAGACCGATGGGTCAAAAGAATATTGGTGAGGCTTAAAAATTAAAACAGCCATCACGATATAATATACCAGGCCAGATAATGTTGTGTAGGACCATGAGTAAATATACTCTGTTGTGGAAATCATCTGCCTCTGGACAAAAAACTTATGTAAACCGTTAAGTACGAATTTGCAAATCCATTACCCACGATGGACTTTCAGTTTCATAGCTATAATTATTGAAGCAAACTGGAGCAAAGTATGGTTGAACTTGGGATCTTGGGAAGAAAATGCAGCTTTTCATGTTTATGCTCCAAATGATAACGGTATCTGGGACAACAAAAATCTGAAGGGCCTTAACATTAAAAGAATGATGAACTGCGCAAGATGCTTTCCTTTATACATTTGCGAGCAAGCATGAGTGTGTTCAAAATTAGATCTAAATTTAAAACGAAAATGCATGTATACACGTATTTATACATGTATTTATACATGTATGCATTGTGTGCATGTGTGTGTGTGTGTGTGTGTGTGTGTGTGTGTGTGTGTGTGTAAACTGATTGAAGTTCTTTTAAAGATAGAGCCATATCAAAATGAAGAACATCACACGTGATGGCTAGAAAGTATGCCACACACCAACAGATAAACACTCTATTTCACATATACATATACATACTCATGCATGCATACACACATACACACACACACACATATATACATGCATACATATATATACATATACATACATGCATGCATACATACATACATATATACATACATACATACATACATACATACAAACATACGTACATACGTACGTACATAGATGATGTTGATAAAAGTTCCAATGAAGGAGCCTTGAATCTATTTTAGAGTCCGGCTCTTTCTCCATTGACAAGAAATACAGAAATGGAACTGATTGATAACATACATACATACATACATACGTACATCTAGACAGATGACGGAGCACCGACAAAAGCATAACAGTCACAATTGTGGCCAATGAAAGAAATCTGGGTAATTTAAGAATTAAGGAATAATAATCATAAACAGACTAGGGCCCCAAATTAACCACAGTTGACAGTCAATATATTATTTAGCTACATCTGCATCCGTATAAGTACATTTTTGATAACATGCTCATATATTATTAAAAAAAAAAGAAAGAAAAAAGGAAACTGTACGTATTATACCTAACTTAGAAGCAGCGCTACGGATGTGCTAGCACACACGAGCTTGAGATATGGCCGCCCTCACGCACTTCTCAAGAGGAATTTCGAAAGGAGCTTCGTGAGGTCACTGCCGAAACGCCTCTGGAAAAAAAAACCATTGGAAAACCTATTATAACAGTCACTCGATCAATTCCTAGGGATATCTGAAGGAGGAATTTTTGTATTCCGAAATATATCAGACTATGGATGGTTAAATTATAACAGTTATTATAGTCCATTGTTGTTGTTGTTGTTGTTGTGGTGGTGGTGGTGGTTGTTGTTGTTGTTGTTGTGTGTGTGTGTGAGTTAATTTTGGTGGTAGGCTCTCTGAATAGTTTGCTGTGGAAAATGGAGTAAAACAAAGAGGCCTAGATGCACACATCCTCTTTGCAATATACTTTGCTGTTGTAAAAAGCAGCGAGCTGGCAGAAACGTTAGCACGCCGGACGAAGTGCTTAGTGGTATTTCGTCTGTCTTTAGGTTCTGAGTTCAAATTCCGCCGAGGTCGACTTTGCCTTTCATCCTTTCGGGGTTGATAAATTAAGTACCAGTTGCGTACTGGGGTCGATCTAATCGACTGGCCCCTCCTAAGAACTTTCGGGCCTTGTGCCTAGAGTATAAAAGAATATATTTTGCTGCTGTGTTGTCACATGGTTTTCAAAACTCTTAGGAGGGTGTTTACATAAAATATCGAACAACAGGGAATATCTTTAATCTAACCTGACTGAAATTCAAAACGAAGGTTTTTACTTCACTCATTAAGGAACTTTTTGTATGTATACTTGGCAGAGATCATTATATCAACGGCTTGTCTATCTCCTCCATTTCTAATGATGAAAGCTAGAAATAACTCGGAATTGATAAGAATGTTCCCTATATTGGTGCTGTGACTAAAACTGGAACAACAAAAGAGTACTTTTGTAAACTCCTGAAAATATGGAACTCAGAGCTGTTTGCATTTCACAAGACCATATCTCACAATGACTTAGCAGTACCAGTGATAGTACCCAACAATCGGGATATTGGACTGGACATTCGATGAGAAACGCAGCATGGACATCAGAACCAAAAATATACTGGCCGCTACTAGCCACTTCCAGAATAAGAGTGACGCTGATTGGATTTATTTGATACCGACAGGATTAAGTGATGGCAGCAGAGGCATAAGCCTTTGAATGTTGCATTGGATCACTCAGACAACACTTGCTGAAGAGTAAAGAAAGAAATGAGTATATTCCATGCTTAAAAGTGAGAGTAACAACATTTTAAGTGTTGGAGAAGACCTACTGTGCCATTACGTGGAGTATAACTGTCTCACCCAATCCAAAGGAGGCTGGACAGGCTTACTTAAATAGAAGCTTGAAGGAGAAGTAGGCACCATGCCAACAGAAAGCAATGCATGAGAACATATCCTGTAAACTAGAGGGCTACAACAGCATTGACAGGAAGAGTAGCCTCTCCAGGACCCGCGATAAATACATTACATTCTACCCAAAAGGATATACTTTCGTTAACCCTGAGACAGGAAATGGCTACTAAATACCTGATAAGCAAAAGAGGATCAAGTTAACACCAAACCTCCATGTTTTGATAAAAAAATATTGCCTCTGCTATACTAGTGTGGAAGATATCAAGCACATCATCAGCAGCTGTCCAAAATATCTACTATGTACTGCCTCCTTCTCAGGCATGATATAGTTGCAAAGCCTATTTATACTGCTAGCTGTAGGAAGGACTGTCCTGGCGTGTATAGCAAATGCATATCAGAACTAGCAGGTATTCACATCTTTAAAAACTAGGAATACTGCTGGAACATATCAATAAAAACATTAGTTCAGTGCAAACATAACACAGCTGATATTGTTTTCTATGGGACAGGGAAAAAGTCATACACTGTTGTAGAGGTCAGCTGCCCAGCACATGTGAATATACATTCACTAGTCTAGGAAACAGAGAACATTTATGACAAATTAATACGGAACTTACAGCTCCTGTCCTCTGATTATGAATTCTCATTTGTACCTATTATTATAGGTGCATTAGGTGATGTACCAACGAAGTTGCACAAAAGTCTAGAAACATTTGGTTTCATGGAAAACGTGTAAAGGAAGCCGACGCTAATTCTCGAAATCCAATCTGTGAAGATGTGTAAGGCATTCCAGAAATTCTGGATATGAGATTCTAATATGAATAGATGCACACACTTAGGTGTATGCATCGACAGTTCAGCTAATACACCAATTCAACCACATATTTATAAACATCGGGGCTCTCTTAACTCCAAAAGTCTTGAAATTTCTCAAGAGCTTAAATTGAACATGCATGCATGCATACATACATACACACATACACACATACATACATGCATGCACACATGCATGCATCCATCCATCAATACATCCATCCATACATACATGTACGCATGCATGTATACATACATATATACATACATACATATATACAAACATACGTGTGTATTGTACATATATATTTGTACTCAGCCATAAGATATTATTTTGCATCATCTTTGTCAAAAGTCAGAGCCGAAACTCGAAGTTGACAGCTTGGAAAGATATTAATAGTAAACGGATTTTCGTTGCACTTCTTATTGATTGATAAGAAGGTCAGGACATCAAATACTACTGAACAAAAACTTCAAACTTACAGTCTCCTTTTCATTGACAGACATGATATTGAATATTTTACTGCGCATAGCCGTAACTGCAAATGGCCCGTTTTGCAATAGTAGCCAACATTGATGATAGAAACATCTAGTCAACTGACAAGACAAAACTGTGCAAAATCAAGAATTATATTGACCATGACTGAATACAGAATTCTTGAAACAGACAGGTCTATTGGGTAATTCAGTTCTCTTTACCTTGCAAAATTGGATTCTCCGAGCTAATTCTATTTACCATTATGAGACATTTAGACATACAGCTGACGCCATTAAATTTGCAGACTCTTCATAAAAACATAATGAATGCGCCAAGAATGCCATTCCAGTATTTCGGATAATAAAAGACATCGACCGGTTCTTAATATATTTTTCATTATTTGCTTATGCCTGAGTTATTTCTGAAAGTTTTAAAGAATCACAAATGTGTGATGTGTGCTACGTCCCGTGTAGAAATTCAAGACAAGCAATTTTATATAACTTCAGTAAACAGCGTTGTTAGGTGTTATTGACAGATAGGAACAATACTAGCATCGTATAAGTAAAAAAAAAATTCAAATGCATCATAGGCTTTCAATTCGTGTCAGCAATTACAGATGACGTTAGGGTAGTAGTGGGGTGGGGTGGGGGGTTCGTGCGTCTGTGTGGCTGTGCGCGCGCGAGAAAGAATGAAAGGGCAGAAGAAAGAGAACGATAAATATTTTTATGTTTTAGATGGCAATAGACTTAATACGTCGCTCTGTTTAACACTACCTCCCACCTGCATTTATGACGGTTCACGCTGTTTGCAAGCATTTAGATTAGGTACCCCTTCTGACGATAAATTGTCATTATTTGCCCTTACTTCCATCAGGCTCTTTATAAAATCATAGGTGTTCCCTATGTAATTAATGTATGGGTCATATCACATGAGATATTACAAAAAAATATTATATGAAAAGTAAAGCATGTCATAGTAATAGAAGCAACATGTGCTGATGTGGGACGGAAAAAATCCAGTATTTGGCTTTTGTTCGTTTTTCTTTTTTTGTTCTAGAAATAGAAATTTAATATATGCAAGAAATATAATGCGAAAATATCTTTCACGTAGTAAACGAATTATATTTTCTCCAGCCTGTAATCGAAATCGCATTATAGACACAGAACAGACTAAGATTTTGTGTTACTGTACGCAGGTCACCGTATATATAATTTCAATATTACAATGAATTGTGTATTATAATTTTCCTTTTGAATTATTTAAATAAGTATCAATTTCTTTCAGGTGCAATACTTTTTCCAGATATTAATTTTACGATATAATTACTTGAAATTCTTTCCTTCATATTTTGTTCCTTTGGAGAGAAGGTGGGGCATCTGTCAAGAAATTCAATTTAAATTTTATAAATGTTTATAATTATATTACATTTCATTACGAATAGAGAAAAAAAAACATTTTCTGTCTGCGTATTTTTGAAAAATTTTAAAGCAATTTCGGTTTCTTTCCTTAATTTATTTTAATTGAATATATACGCCTGACTAAATTAAATTTCTGCGAAAGCAAGAAACATTTTTAGATACTTATTTTCAATCCACAACTTCAGTTAGCTATAAAGGAATATATAACGTTTTCTCTGTCATTGCCAACAAAAACTGGATGATTTATTTTAAAATTCATTTTATTTTTCCCAATGTTTGCTCCTATCTTTCTTAAATAGACACACATATATGTATGCACATATGTATGTATGTATGGATGGATGGATGTGTGTTTATCTGCATGAATGCACATACTTATGTATATGATTTGTGCATGTGTGTCTATTCATTGTACGAGTTTACAGTACCTGTTATGCTAATTTTAATTTTATAATGAAGTGCACCTAAGTTAGCGTACGTGTTCCAAGCTTACACACATTTACCCACTTTGATTAACCTTGTCCATAGAAAGTATATTTTGGTTAACTAAATAATAGGAAGACTGATGAAAATAGATATTCAGTCTGTTTCTTTATGTTATATGGAAATAGTCACAGGTATTTCTAACCCTTTCTTTGTAAAATAGTCAATCAAGGAAAAGTTTTTGCTTATAATACATTTATTTGTTCAATTAAATTTGTCAGAGCACTGTTTAAACACACAACATGGAATCCTAGTTTCGTTTTGCTTTCGGTGAAAGTTGATATATTTTGAGCAAAGTAAACGATGAAATAAGTAATGTTCATATATTTCCCAAGAAGAATAGCATGCCAAATAAGAGTAAATGTTTACAATAGAAACTTAATTGGTGCACAACAAACACCATTATTTACATGTAAATTTTGAATTGTTGTCCAGTAAATATAAAAGATTAAAAAAATCATATTTTTTTAAAGACTATTAACAGCATTAATTTTACATGAAATGTAAAAGAATATATAGAATAACTTGTTATATTTGCAAATAGGTTTGCTAAATTCAAATAATTTTGAGGGCAAACAGTTAATTTAAACGTATTTAACAAGGTTGTCTGATTAAAAGTGAACAGAGAAATTATTCTAAAAACAAAGCAGAATGTCATCAGGATTGTCGTAAACTATGTCATTATACTTTCCTCGTGTTCTTGCGTTATATTATCTGCTAAATAAATATGATACAAGGTTGTATTAAAGATCTACTAGCGCGAAATTCAAGTTGTTTTTCTAAACAATGCAGTGAGTCAGTGACAAGATTCCTTTGAACAGAAAGACGTGTCACAAGCTTCGAGTAGATTTCTTTTTAACCACGTATATTGGCTCAACTAAAGTGGGATAAAAGGATTTTTTCGGTTCCTTAAAGTATTCTTGATTTTACCCCTATTTCCCAAAGTAATCGTGACAATAAAAAAAAAACCTTTAATACCAAAATAGACATTATTCATTTCAGATTTAGCTTAGATTAACCGTTTAGTGTTGTATTTTTAAAAAGTAGTTCGAAGAAAGCATGTTTCACACTTGATACAATTTGGAAGATGTACATTAAAGTCAGTTTGATCACGCACACGCACTCATTAGTAGTAGTAGTAGTAGTAGTAGTAGTAGTTAAAAAACTTGAGAAAAATATATACGGAGAGAATGCGGCGGTGGCGGCGGTTGTGGCGGTGGTGGTGGTGGTGGTGGTGGTGTTCGTCGTCGTTGTGGATTTGCTGTTACTACTGGTGGAGGTGACTGTTCTTGCTGGTGTCGCAGCTTTTTTGTTATTATTCGCTTTTGTTGTTAATGTGATGGTGATAGTGTTGATATTTTAGTTGCGGAAAATTAGCCTCATACTTTTTCCCGTGATGTGCTTTTGTTTCGGTTGCTATTGTTGCTGTTCTTATTTTTAATGCTGATCTTCTTTTCGGTGGATGAACAAACCTCGTACAGGAAAATCTTGTAAGGAAAAATTGAGGAGTGTGCTTGCTAAACAAACCCCAGTTTAGCCTCTAACAACCACACACAGTTGGAGAAGACTAACCAGCATTCTTAGGAAATGTAGAAATGTAGAACGAAGGCATAAGAATAATGCTGGAAAGAACATGTAAAATAAGAGATAACGGCTATGATGTAATATTGAAAGAATTGAAACAAAGAGCAGTAGCAACCAAAACAAAACTGGAAAGATATAACAGTAGAAAAAGACATTTCGGGCAAAACAGATTGTTTGAAGCAAATGAAAAGAAACTGTTTCAGGAACTAGATGGCAAATACACGTAACAATGATACCAGATACAAAGGAAAGCAAGACATTCTGGAGAGGGATCTAGAATCAACCTGTAGAGCATAATGATGAAGCGGAGTGGCTACATTAAATCCAAGATAGGTTAAGAAATATAGAAGATCAAGAAGATATAAACGTAAATACAGAAATGATAAAAAAGAAGTTATGAAAATTCCCAAATTGGAAGAACCCAGGACCGGATGGGGTCAAAGAGTATTGGATGAAGAAACTGAGAGGGCTCCATGAAAGGATAGTACAACAGCTATGACTTTTGAGCTGCATTTTCATCTTAAAGAGCATATGGAAGTCAGGTGATGATAAATCCAGCGAATAGGGTGAGTGCGAAAGCGATACCATGTCTTTGGCAAGAAACGCAAGAGTGAGGAGAGCCTGGTTACAGGGTGCATTATCGTCGTGACGAATCCAATTCTTCGAACTCCAAAGATCTGGTCACTTTCGCCGAATTTCCTTCCTCAGACACATCACAACGTCGCTGCAGAACTCTTGATTGACCGTCTGGTCATGGGGGACTAATTCTCGATACAAAATACTGCGAATGTCAATAAAAGACGTTAAGCTAGCGCTTGATTGAGCTGCGATGTTGTTGTGCCTTCTTCGGTCGTGGAGGTGAAGGTCCCTTCCATTGCGATGACTGCTGATTCGTCTCTGGGTCGTACCCGCAAACCCAACTATCGTCACTGGTGATAATTCCCGATATGGTCGATAGGTTATCAACGGCACGCTGACGAAGATCTCGACAGACATCGACGCGATGTTCTTTCTGTTCACTGGTCAGCAGGCGGGGTTCAAACTTGGCAGAGACACGCTACATGTCCAATTCAGATGTTAGGATTGCCTGCACAGACCCACACGACATACGAACAACATCAGCAATGTCATTGACTGGCCTCTAACGAACGTCATGCACAAGCAGATGAATTTTTGCCACCTTTGTTGGGGTGACGCTCGTGGAAGGTCTTGAAAATCGCTCGTTGTCTTCCAGAGACGTTCTTCCGCTTCTGAAGCGCCCGTGTCAGTCGAAACATTGCGTACGACACTTTGCCTCGTCGCATAAGCTCTCCGAAGCATGTTCACTATCTCAATAGGAGACGTCCTAAATTCAATGCAATATTTCGCATTCGCTCTTTTTTTCAACTTCCTGTTCAAGACACAATCACAGACTACAGCATACACGTGATCACAAAAACGCAAATTTCACAACTTGTGAAGTAATCACAGCGATGTCACTCGGCATACTTCCTCATGAAGGTCACTGGTAGCTCCTACTGTGCAGCGACCGTGTGCTGTCATCTGCTGGAGCGCTGCAGAACTAGTCCGGGAACCTTTTGATACCACCTCGTATTGTAGTATATCATGCATGTCTCTCTAATAACATGGCACTTACTTTTATGTTCGAAAACCTTATAGCCTCTCTGAGCGCTTATGTACATGTTGCTCGATTATCTCCGACAGACTGGAATAGTGTTAGAGAAACTTTTGAAAAATTGAAAAACAAAACGACAAAGAATTGTATTGTTTCTACTGATGATGTTTACTCAGAATATTCGTGATAAGAGATCAGAAGAACTTTAACACAAGAAAATATATCATTCTGTTAATCTAATTGTCCACACATAATGATCATGCTATACCTAATTACTGCAATAGTTTTTGCTGCTACAATTGTTTTAATTCCTTGTTCAATATTCCCTTTGGTCGTAAACTAGAATCCCAAGGTCACGTTAACAACGTTAGAAAACTACTGCCAATGTTTCGCTTTAGAATATCAGTACTTATGAGTTTGTAAAGTTTTAAGTCATACTCTACCATGGCCATAATAGAATTAACTATTTCTGAAGCAAGGTTTTTAATATAATTAAGAATATTAATTTTATCTTTCATCAAAGTAAACGTATAGCTGATGTTCTATCGTTAACCCTTTAAGCCAACAGCACAGCAGTTAAAGATTTTAGATTTCAAGCGTTTTGGGTGGTTTTTTTTTCCTTTATAAGATAACAAGTTATTGAATTTAAGTATTTAGTAACAAAACGTTTAAAAATCAAATACGTCGCTTTCACTGAGATGTTAGACTTTCCTTTTATTCTAACCTCGATATGCTGGCTCGAATATTACATCTTATGAAATTCTAATTAAATTTTGTTATTATACCTGGCATATATATATATATACTAAATATGAATATGTAACGACAAATTTTCATTAGTATACATATATAAAATACGAATATAAAATTAAATATTTACATTTTGTTTTCTATTTATATCATGCTATTTGTTCCATATCATATAACACAATTTAACCAATGTTCGAATATTTCTTTTCTTATATCTAATGTTCAATAAAATTATAATACCAAATTAACAATATTAGATTACAGCGAAAACAATTTTAAAAAGGCAAATGGAATTTGATTAATTCAGCAAAGCACTTGATATATTTTATAGCAACGAATACGAACAGTCATAGATATTTATAGCATATATATTTTAGATAATTAGGATATATTTTCAGAGACTTCACACAATATGTTTATAAATTGAATTGTCATATCTCAGAAAGGTAATATTTCTGTGTAGTAGCTATCAGTAGAACCATCATCTACTGAAAATGAAAGGAATATTTTCACATCGGTTTTAATATGAGAGCAAAAACAAAGTACAGTGCATCCCCTAAAAGTTAGTTATCAATGACGATAGCCTTCATTGTCTTATAATATATATATATATATATATATATATATATATATATATATTGATACGTATACATATACATATATAAATATACATATGTACTCATATAATTATGGAAGGAGAGATAGGTAGGTAACTAGGTAGGTAGTTATGTAGGTAGGTAGGTACATAGACAGACAGACAGACAGACAGGCAGATAGATTGATTGATAGATAGATGCCTAGATATAATTTTAATAACATATTGCTGTTAATACTAGAACAATGGTTTCATACGAATACATTCGCTATTATTCTATCATAATATCCCAGTACACGTCATTACTAAAAAATCAAATTTCACAACTTGTGAAGTAAACACAGCGGTGTCACACGGCACACCACCTCATGAAATCACTGGTAACTCTCACTGCGTACGCAACAGTGCGATGCCATCTCTTGGTGTGCACTAGAGAAGTATACCGAGAATGTCTTGATATCACCGCTTGTAATCTCCATTTTTGTCATAATTGTTACTGGTTAGAATGTATATACATGAAGGAAAAAGAAACAATCAACACAACAGTGTGTGTATATATATATGTGTATGTGTGTGTGTGTATGTATGTGTATGTATGTGCGCGCGCGTGTACATGTATGTGTATATATACAATTTATATATATCTGAATTACGGAATTATTTTTACCGCAAGTAAAATATTGATATCCTTCAGAAATAGGACTTGGACCCTTCATGACGATTTTGATGTTATAATGGGAACCTCGGACTCTGCCAAGATCACAGATATTGTTGACCTATTCTTACACTCAAAACTTAAAGAAGGATTCCCTAATATCAACGGATGTCTATATAGAGACGATGCCTTATTCGCTATATCTGGCTCCTCCGCACAAGCAACTTATAGGGCAAGGAAAAGATTAATTAAATTGGATATTATATTCGAAAATGTCACTAAATGTAAAAAAAAAACTTGCCCAAGGTGCCACGCAGTAGGACTGAACCCGGAACCGTGTGGTTGAAAAGCAAGCTACCACACAGCCACTCCTGCGCCTGATATATCTATATCAGTTTTGTATATATACAAGTGTGTATATATACATACATAGTTATTTTCATATGCACTTGTGCACGTGCATAAGGGAACATAATCCACAAGGTTAGTAAATTTATAGAATATGGATATACCTATATCCCAGATTCTCTCCACACCACCCAGAACCCTTTGCCTGTAAGAGAACGCATTTGTACGTATGTGCATATCCTGTTCTACCTTCCGGATTTGTTACTTGTTCTGCAGTTCTCGCTTTAAAAACGTAAATCTATCTATCTATGCCTATTTTCTATTTATCTCTCTCTTTCTCTATCTATTTCTCTCACTCCCTGTCTCTCTCTCTCTCTCTCTCTCTCTCTCTCTCTCTCTCTATATATATATATATATATATATATATATATATATATATATATATATCAATGATTGGGTAGGTGTGTATGTATTTCTGATCTGTAAGTCTATACTTAAAGAAGAGATAAGTTATGCGTATTACATCAAAAGCAAGTTTACTTTCGTTTCTTCTAATGGCTGGTCACAAAGGTAAATGTTAAGAAGAAACTCTTGTTATATTTAGACATTTTTTTAAAGGGAATTTCTGTTTTATTATACGTTATTCTATATTTGTCATGTGTAGAAACAGGACGGAACGACCGGTTGAGAGTAAATTATGAGAAATATCGTTTTAGAACAAAAAGTGAATGAGTGCAGACGACATAACCCTCAGATTAGTGTGTATGTGTATGTATGTGTGTGTGTGTGTATGTGTGTGTGGCTGTGACTGTGTGCATTGGTTTATGGTATATCGTTTATGACTAAGCACCTAGGTGTTTTGGGTGCGCATGTAATTTACTGCCTAGTTTCCATTGTAACAAAATAAGCCTTCTAGAAAGAAAAGGATTTCGAATTTCCATATAATTGTCTCCTTGGATTTGACAACTGCCCAATATCATTGGCACTTCTCATATCGTACAAGAAATCGTTATTAAATCGTTGTTAACAAATAATAGAAATTGAGTTCAATCAATCTGTCATGTTATCTGAGTGTTTGTATGTCATTTTAAACTATTTGAAATCGAAAATAAATTATATATATACAAATATATATATATATATACACACACAAATATGTGTGTGTGTGTGCGTGTGTGTGTGACTGTGTGTCTGTGTCTGTGTCTGTGTAAATATTGTATCATTATGTATATACGTATGTATATATGTATGTATCATGGCCAGTTAAGTCTAGTACCATCAAAATAGGAAAGACAACATGGAAGAAAAGCGGATTGGAAGATGACAGCGACAAAGATAAAAGGCGAGAAATAGCATTTATTTGAAGCAAAATAAAGCTGTTTTCTGCTTGTTGGTTCACACTCAGTAACGTTTGAATATGGTAATTCAACTAATACCGGTAATGTGGTAAAAGGTGCACGTGATATATAAGGAGAGGAGGCAATAATTTCTCCATTGCTTATAATATCTTAAAAGATGAGAAGTGGGTGAAATGGATGATGACGAGAATAGTAAGACGTCGCCACGATCGTGTGACGTGATTGAAATGGATAGTGATTTCAGTAATGTAAGATGTCTTTGAAGTTACTTACTGTTGTATTCTATTTTGAACATTTTCAGCATTGTGACTGATGCAAATATGTGTGTCCGTGTGAGTGTCTGTGTGTATACATAGTCATATATATATATATATATATATATATATATATATATAAGCGCTGGAGTGGCTGTGTGGTGTGAAGTTTGCCTCGGATTCAGTTAGATTGCGTAGCAACTTGGGTAAGTGTATTCTACTATAGCTTCAGACCGTCCAAATCCTTGCTAATGGATTTGGTAGGTGGAAGCGGAAAGACGCCTGTCGTATAGATATATGTATATGTGTGTATCTATGTATCTAGTATCTATGCTTGTGTCTTTCTCTCTGCGTTTGTCCCCCACAACCGGTTGACAACCGATGTTGGTGTTTTTACGTCCCACGTCACTTATCGATTCGGCAAAAGGTCGACTAGATAGGTACCATACTTAAAAGACTGGGTTCGATTCATTCGAATGAAATTCTGCAAGTCACAACCCCAGCATGGCCGCAGTCTAATGACAAACTAGTATAAGATAAAATGAAAGATATGGTCAAGTAGATGTGTGGGTGGGTGCGTCCCTATGTCATGTGACTTGTTATAGCCAGCAGTAACCGTCGATGTTTATGCCCAGGCAGGCTTCTTAACGACGGAGCAACCGCGCAAACTAGTTCCTTTTCGTGGCGGAGGAGTAACGACACAATCACTTGAAAACACTATTCTTACTAGGAAAACAACGTGGTTATATTTCTTATAACTGCAACGTCATGAAATCAGCAAATAATAGCCCATCAACCACACTAGTGGTATTACAACATGTGGTCGGTGGTTAAGCTGATTGTGTCCACGGAAAAGGCAAACTCCACAGAGATAATTTATATTTTCTAAGGCTGTTTGACACTATTAGCAGTAGTAAACCTGATTTAGTTTATCTAAATGACAATCATATCCGTTAGGCACCTGAAGGCGGAACCTCCGCGACTGTGCCACATATGTTTCTGTACTCAGGCTGATGTTTCTAATTTCTTTATTGCACACAAGGGGCTAAACATAGAGGGGACAAACAAGGACAGAAAAAGAGATTAAGTCGATTAAATCGACCCCAGTGCGTAACTGGTACTTAATTTATTGACCCCGAAAGGATGAAAGGTAAAGTCGACCTCGGCGGAATTTGAACTCAGAACGTAAAGACAGACAAAATACCGCTAAGCATTTCGTCCGGCGTGCTAACGTTTCTGCCAGCTCGCCGCTAATGTTTCTGCTTCTCGTTACTGCTTTGTTGAATCAATTTTGGTTACTTGAGACTGTGCTGATTCTTCTGTTATTTGGTTATTAGATAGGGTCTGTTATAGTGTTTTCAATTTCAATATTAGTTACTTTTAGTCGTTTGAGCTATAGTAAATATTGTTAGTTCCCATTCTATGAAACATATGACTTAATAGAACGTATATTCATGTGTATGTAAAAAGTGCAAGACTCATAAATAACGATTAGTTACATCACTTATAGCGACATACAGGTTTGTCTGACAGGCCAGTAAATCAGTTGTAGAGAAGAAATGTTACCATTTATTCAGTTAATTCCAATACATAACTTTCGAAGAAATATACGATTGAAACTTTATCAAAAAATCGTCATGGTAAACATTATCCTACTCACCAGTATCTACATAAAATATTATATAAGACTCCATGAGCGCGTGGAAAAATGATAATTACAATAGCTGTAAGTATTCCTAATAGCTGTAGTGATATACAATCTCCCCGAATCTCTTGCATTACATAATTTACACATTTATGATTACTGAATATTCTCTTCCATATATTAGTCGCTCTATCCCCCATCGATTACCTTTCTTCCTTCTCCCTTTCTTACCCTTGTCATCTTCATTGTTTATACAATAACGTATATTTTCTGAAGCAAAAATGTCAATTATAATTAATTTATTCCACACATGGTTTTGTTTCCCACTCGATTATTCCTTTCAAATATAACTGCTCATGAGAAAACACAGGATACATAACGATGATATCAAGATATCTATTTCACTTTACATTTAAGTTTTATTTTATGCATCCATTTTGAACAGTAGGTAAATCATATTCAAAAATATCACACTCATGGAACATTTTAATATCTCTAAATTTCTAATGATATTCGGCTTATGTAATCCATAAAACTGTAGGATAAAATAACGAAAAGCAAATCAAAGTAATATCATATCATATAATCCTATTATAATATATAACTGACAACTGCGGAAATATATAGCTTTGCAATTTTCCCTATCACTGTCGATTTTGTTTATTTACAGTTTCGGTCAAAAATTCTCCGATACTCATTTAAAAACAAAAGTTTCTATCTATGACAGATGTATGAACATGACATGAAATCGGAACTTTTTACGATGTGTCGGATAAAAATAATAAAATACATAACAAAACACTAGACTAAAATAAATATTGAAAGATTGAGTGTTTTTGCATCAACTTTTCCTCATTCAATATTTGTGCACTATATGCATAGATATATATCTACATATGTATGTATGTCTATAAACACACATACACTATATATATATATATATATATATATATATATATATATATATATATATATATACACACACAGTCAATACACACGCACATATAATTGCATAGCTATATATATATACGTATATATATATATATATATATACACACACACACACATATATATATATATATATATATACATATATACACACACACACATATATATATATATATAAACATAGATACATAAACATATATATTTGTGTGTGTATGTATGTTTATCATAGAGAAAGAGAGAGGAAGAGAGAGAGACGTCTGTGTATATATATATTTATGTATATGTTAAACAAATGAACCTAGCAGAATTTCTAAAACTCTATGATAACTGATATTGATCATGCACATTTTGTATAAATCACAGATTAACATGTTTGATTCAGACTTACAAGGTATTTAGCAAGACCTGATACATCTGAAGTTATCGCAAACGTAAATCGCATGATTTATTCACAAATACTTTCTGGGGAAGTTGATGTAGCTAACTCAGATGGTTACAGCATTTCAGTAATAATCACATCAATGTACTTGCAAGGTACACATAGCCCAAATATTGGTTTCAAATTCTAACACAAGGCCAGCAATTTTAGTGGAGAGGATAAGTCGATTACATCAACGACAGTGTTCGACTGGTACTTAAGTTATCGACCCCGAACGGGTGAAAGGTAAAGCAGACCTTGGAGGAATTTGAACTCAGAACCTGAAGATGGGCGAAATACCTCTAAGCATTTTTCCCGGCGTGCTAACGATTGTTCCGGTTCCCCGCCTTATATAGCTCAAATAATAATGCCCGGTGAACTTAAAGCATACAGTCAAAATCTCTACCCAATGGAAATTGAAATAAGTGCGTAAAGCAAAATAGTCAAATTATCATTATGATTATTTAAACATGTTGTTGTGAGTTCAAATTCCGCTGAGAGCATTGTCTTTGAACCTTCCTGGCTCGTTAAAATAAATTACTACTCAAGAACTGAGGATGATCTAAGACATCGCTCACTTTCATTCACTCTTTCCCTCTCTTCCTTTTCTTATTAATACTACTCAGTGGGCTGGAGAATACTTAGCATTCCGGCTTCATATTCTGAGTTCAAATGCTGCCGAGATTAACGTTCCTTCTCATCATTTCAGAGTCGATAAAATAAGTACCAGTCAAGTATTGAGCTCGATGTAATCGACTAGACCCCCCCACCACCACCACCACCACCATACACACAAAACTTCCCGCTTTGTGTCTATAGCAGAAAGAGTTATTGTCACGGTTAGTATTTTCGCTGCGATTGTTCTTCCTTTTCTTCTTCGTCTGCTTATTATTATTATTATTATTATTATTATTATTATTATTATTATTATTATTATTATTATTATTATTATTATTCAAAAGGAGTGAGCTGTGAGAATCGTTACCGCGCCGGGCAAAATTATTTGCATCATTTCGTCCATTTTTACGTTCTGAGTCCAAATCCCACCGAGGTCGACTTTGCTTTTCATCTCCTCGGAGTTGATAAAATAAGTACTAGCTGAGCACTGGAATCGATGTAATCGACTATCCCGCTCGCTCAAAATTGCTGGACTTGAATAATTATTAATACTACTAGGTGAGCGTGCAGAATGTTTCGCATAGCGAGCATAATGCTTAGCGGCATTTCGTGTCTTTATGCTCTGAGTTCAAATTCTGCCGACGTCGACTTTACCTTTTATCGTTTCGAGGTCGAAAGTAACTGTTGAACACTAGGTACAACACTAGGTACGAAGTAATCGACTAGAAACCTAACATCCATATTGCAGGCCTTGTGCCTATAGTAGAAAGAATTATTTCTGCAACTCCGAAATGAATGCATCCTACCGCCTGATTAGGTGAGGCTGTGAGCTGATGCGGCGTATTTATACTTATTTATCTACAGCGAAAAATTTTCTCCATAACAATAAACAATGAATGGCTTTCTTACGGGTTCGAGTATGTCTCAAGCAGATTTGAATTGGTATTAAGTTTCTATATTCTATTATCATTATTCATAGAGGTAGCAGAGTAACAGCAGCAGCAGCAGCAGCAGCAGTAGTAGTAGTAGTAGTAGTAGTAGTAGTAGTAGTAGTAGTAGTAGTAGTAGTAGTAGTGGTGGTGGTGGGGAAGGGGTAGTAGTAGTAGTAGTAGTGGTGGTGGTGGTGGTGGTGGTGGTGGTAGTAGTAATGGTAGTAGTAGTAGTAGTAGTAGTAGTAGTAGTAGTAGTAGTAGTTTAGTGAGTTATCTAATTATAAAAGTAAATTCTTTATGCCAGTCCTCTGTATATTTCACATATAAGTATTGCTTTACACGATCAAAGTAGCCCTTCTTGTTTTCTTTTCCCAACTTACAAAAATCTGTTGATTATGTCAATTTTTTTTGTCTCGTTTCAACCTCCGAATCAAGCCACATCAGTCTCTTTTGAATTTATATTTCTGGATAATTTCTTAATTAAACACAATTTTCCTTACATTAGCTAACTGCAGATTCCCTGCAAGTCCACATATTCTCAGTTTCCTAAAGTTAGCTATGCTATAGGAGAACTATCAGTTGCAATTAGTGAATAAATGTACTTAAATTTTCCCCCATATGAAATAGCTAATTAAGCAATAATTTTCTCCTTATGTTATGCCTTCAACGTCCTCGTCCCAATCTCCAGTCTCTCAAATTGATCACTTTTGTTCCGTTACAGCAATAAAGAACATTATTTTCATAAAAACATTAGGATATATGGTCATCTGCTTTCCCAGCAGAACAGTTTTATGTGACATAATGTTGCCTCAAAAACTCCCGCAGAAAATTTAGGTATCACGCGTTTTATAAGTTCTATTTCATCGGCAATTTACGTCTAATCTTTTGTAATATTTGACTAAAGACATTAATGAGATTGCGTACTTTTAATCTCTCAACATAGAAGGTTCTATTCTCACCACCTGTTTCACTACTATAAACATATTAAATAACTGTGGTATTTTCTTCAGTCTGTTCACAATGACTGACCATTAGGATATATGGTCATCTACTTTCCCAGTGGAACAGTTTTATGTGACATAATTTTGCGTCTAAAACACCTACAGAAAATTTAGGCATCACGTGTTTTGTAAGCTCTATTTCATCTGCAATTTACGTCTAATCTTTTGAAATATTTAACTCAAGACTTTACTGAACTGCGTAGTTTTTAATCTCTCAACATAGAAGGCTGTACTCTCACCACGTGTTTCCCTACAATAAACACATATACTAACTGTGGAATTTTCTTCAGTCTGTTGACAACGACTCACCTTAACAGTGTTCCCTCTATTACCACTGAAAAGTATTCTCCACGACTAGATTCATTTTTTCAAACTCTTTTCGGTATTTAGTCTCCAACATTAACTATGAATATATACGACAATACCAATTTCCGTCCTTTCAACCACTATTGGAAGCGAAGAGGATGTAAGGTGTCGAAAATGAGACATCTCTTAATGTGAGGAAAATAATCTTGAACAACCTCTATCAATTTCCACTCCTTTATCAGCTTCAGTTTCTTCTATTTACTAAGCAGTACAATTGGTGGTACATTTAAATCTATGAAAGAGCTGCTCTCTTACGTTACGGTTAGGTAGAATTTTTTATTCTTGTATGAAAGTAAAATTTTTACTCTTGACCATTAACGTTGCTAACAGAGAAATCCTTGTAATTATGTTGCCTGTTTGCGGGCTCTAAACAGCTGTGTTTCATATCTTTTGAATTTGCTTTGCATTATGCAAATGAAAAAAAAGATGAGAGGTTGTTTTTTTTTTCTTTTCGCATAGATTCTAACCTTTTCATACTTTGATATTAATACTACTATTTTTTTCATACATTAATGGCATACAGCTGCTATTTAAAATCACGCGTACATACACACACACATACGCACACGCAGACACACTGGCACTCAGACACCTACATTTGATACACCTTTCACGCATCCTTGCTCTTCGCATTTTGTCATATTATCATCATCTTAAATACCACGCCAGACTAGCAATTCTTCAACAAACAAACATGATAGCCGTTTACAAAGGGGAGTATAATTGGTTTCAAATTTGGCACAAGGCCAGCAATTTCTGGAAGGGGCGTAAGTCGATTACATCGACCCGTGTTCAACCGGTCCTTATTTTATTGACCCTGAAAGTATAAAAAGTAAAGTCGACCTCGGCGTAATTTGAATTCAGAACAGTAAGACGGACGAAATGCCGTTAAGCATTATGCCCGTCCTGCTGATGAATCTGCCTGTTCGCCACCTTACAAAGCTGAATATAATTAAAATATTATTTCTGCTCAAATAACTGGGGCACATTGAATCTCCAGCTTTCGCTTGGTGTTGTTACTAAAACACCTTTTCGAAACTAGTAATCTAAATACTACTTCCGAAGGATATATCCAGTGCACACATCCTCCTATTCTACCAATATCACTAATGCGTCTCAATCTACAATCTCTGCATAAAACACTTTGTTCAATCCTCACATTCTGGGATTTCATCCTTCTATATTTCTCTATGTACACGTCTCTTCCTTCAGTCACAAGATGGACATCATTTGCATCGACTTCAATAGTGTTTCAGACCACTCAAACATAAAGAGCATCGCCCTTCTTTCTCCCACAAAGTAATTAAAACAAAAATATCATATCAGCAATAAATGCTATGATATCCAGTTCAGTTGTGATCAGTAATACTCTATACTGTGTACTTACATTAAGTGCCAAAACGATTAATTGGTAACATTAAGTGTATGAAATTAAACAGAATTCTTCGGAGTCAAAATTCCGAAAAAAGAAACATTAAAAAACGCTAGGACGATATTTATTACAGAGAGATGAATCAATACTATATACGTCGAAATCAATACCACATATAAAAGGTATTTAGAAATAGTCTTCAGATCAGACAGGAAAAATATATTGACTTTGAAATGGTTATTTAAAAGAAAAACAACGATCAGTTCTAGAAAATATAATCATTATGTGTTAGGTTAGCTAATGTGTGAATCATAAAAAAATGGATAATTCCGGGGGGAAGGTATTATAAAAATGTTTTCGATTAACATGCTACATCATCTTGGGATTTCTATCGTATGAACATTTCCGCAGAAACACATAAGTGGATAATAGAAAATATAGACAACTTGCTGCATAGAAACCAACAGAATAAGGAGAAAATACGAAGCACATACCAATAATCTATTGCTGAGTTTATAAAACTCTTATACAAGTAATCATAAGAGAGTATTCGAGCACTTAGAGAGCCAATGTTTGACTGAAGAATCAGAAAGAAGATTATTTAATTTTTGGTTTATTGGAGCGGGTTCTAATAAATAGACATTCCTAACTTCAGTGCAAGACTATATAATTTTAGATAATTGTATAGTCGATTAAATATAGCTCAGAATTTATGATCGACCCCGGAAACGAGAAGTGACGCAGCAAAATTCCGCAAGATTCTTTGACTGACCCGCTTCCGATTCTGATATTTCATCTTAATAGATATAATTGTTTACTCGAAATTTCAGTACTATTTAATTAGATTTGAAATCAATTATTTAAAGAAAATATAAAAATCAAAGCATATTTTTTTGAAATTTTGATTATGTAATTTACGAAACGTAAAATAAGCACATACAGTTACACCATAAATGTGTAATCATGATCACAGAGCTGGTTTATATTTAAAACATTCCTTTTTAGATTTTTCACAGTCGTTTTTCTTCTTATGCCTCGATCTACTACGTTTTAGAATAACATTGAAGTCAGCTGAGGGTGGGAAGAACTGAGTGAGTGAATTCCAATGAGTGATATGAAATATATGAGAGTAGTGTGTACTTATTAGGTCATTAAATTATCTCATGTAATAAGACACAATGCTTTTTTAACAGCATGGTCACGCTGGTTGAGAAAAATTAAAACGACGAAAAGAATGCGAGTGAGTAACAGTAAGAGAACCTAAATGCAGGTGAAATACATAAAGGTTTTGCCTGTAGTAGCTGCTATTTCACTGAAAATGAGACTACAAATTTTCATCGTAAATTACGTTTAATTGTTATAACAAATAGCTGTGCACGTGAGTGTTTGTGCGCGCCAGACGCTCCAGAGCACACCAATCATATCAACAATTTTGTCAATTGTTCAGTGCGTTTCTCCAAGATCAGTTCAGAAATTTTCAAGTTGTCGCTCTGAACGAAATTGGTCTTCAAGCGACAAGTGTCCATTACTAAAGCGTGAAAAACATTCGTAAACTTGTGTTTTGCTCATGGCAGCATCCTTGTAAGTTTCGGCCACCATTTTCCCCAGGAGAAAACAGAATTCCACGGAAGCACACTGTTCATTCTTTACCCCGCAAAAATAGTCCCCTGTAAAGACACCGGCGTCTTTACGGGAGACCATTTCTGCGGGATAAAGAATGGTTATAAGAGGGATCAAGTTGAGCAGATATGGAGGCAATTATGCGGATAAACAAATTAAATATAACAGATTGAGTTTGATACACAAAATATGTATATCACATGCAGGACGAGAGAAAGCAAAGAGTGAAGACTTTCTGACGTTGAATATTTATGTATAAATATATAGACCTTTATATTAATAGATAAAACTTACACAGAATACAAACGATAGTGAACATTAAATGGGAGGAAATAAGGCGTTAAAAGTCCAACAGCTGTTTCTGGGGGCTCGGAGATCCATCATAATGTTGGCAGCTGTAGTTCATCACAATATGCAGGCCGTAATGGAACCAATCAACATTGGATAAATCGAGCCTCCGTTATCAGGGTAGAAAAAAATCTTACATTTCAGACCATGATGCAGAGAAGTTTAAAATAAAATGATTTCACAGACAAAAAAGAAAATAATTATACATCATACAGACAAAATAACATTCAAGACGAGATGAATAGCGAACGGAAAAAAGGGACTAAGACGAAAACAAATACAATGGAATGCGGACATACAAGCAAAAGAAATAAACAGAAAATGGATTTAAGTATATAAATATATGTCCACCAGCTCCATTCACTAGGCTTTGGTCGCCCCAAGGCTATAGTAGACACTCTTGCTTAAGCTGCCAAGCTGTGGGACTGAACCTACAACCATGTTCTTGGGAAGCAAATTTCATACCACATAACCATGCCTTGACCTATATACGAGCCTTCTTTCGTTTGTGTAAAGCAAATTCACAAATTCACCCGTAAGGCCAGATGCCTTGGTGCTGGACTAAAATCGAAACCACGTAGTTGCGAAGGGAACTTCTTGACCGTGCACCATGTATGTGTGCGTATATATATATATATATATATATATATATATATATAT
>NC_068984.1:64260392-64261537 GCF_001194135.2 Octopus bimaculoides
CACACACACACACACACACACACACACACACACACACACACACACACACACACACTTGCACATTCACAGTCATCTAGGCTGTATAATATGCGATAGTGTCAAATAACAATGTGAGTGCGAGAAAATAGAATTATTATAAAGTTTATAGTAATTTTTCTCTCTCTTTTTCTGCTGCTTTTTCCCGACTTCATTTATTTATTTCACTAAATTTGGAAATTGTTTCGTAAAAAATCAAGCAAGGAAAACTAGAACACTATTTGAAAGAGCTATCACCTGATTAAATGAATCTAGCTGACGACATCCGACGCAATATCAAAACTCGTTAAAGTCGTTTTAGGAAAATTTAGTTTCAAATGGACGTTAGAAAATAATTTCATATTTAATTTTAATATTTAATTTCATATAAGAAATATATGTATGAATGTATGTATGTATGTATGTAGGTAGGTAGGTAGGAAGGTAGGTAGGTTACGTGGTGGTTAATATTTTCAATAAAAATGTTGCAACCAAATATGATTGTTCAAATACCGTGCATGATGTGTCTCATTTTTTATGAAATAGTCAATCATTAATGAAATTGTCGGCACGTTTGACGACACGTCTATGCTTGTATTACTATATAATATTAAAGCCAAATTATTATATAACAGAAAAATCCACTTCAAGAGTAGCGAACAACACACTAATCAACACCCAATTTTAAAATACAAATATTAACAACCAAAAACCGAAACTCTGTGCGATCGCTTGAACGGCTAGAGAGGGTAATAAAGTCCAGCTTCGAAATAGACACACTATCTTTACAAAATACACGGTGGATAAGGTACGAAGTGTATTCCAGATGTTTTGAGACTTTTTCAGGGGACATTTATTAATTTCAAAGCCGTACAAAATTCTAATATTCTTCAAAGTGTGATTTCAGCAATTTTTTTCACAAGTTTAGTACTTATTCTAACGGTTACTTTTGCTGAACCGCTATATTAAGAGTCGTAAGCACACCAACACCAGTTGTCAAACGGTGATCAGGATCATCCACACACACACACGCACACGCACACACACACACACACACATACACACGCACACACACACACGCACACACACACACGCACACATACATACATACATACATACATACATACATA
>NC_068984.1:64261598-64264479 GCF_001194135.2 Octopus bimaculoides
TATATATATATATATATATATATATATATCGTTGAAATCCAAAACGTTGCTTTTTCAGAAAACGAAAAAAGTTTCACCATTCCATAGCAAAATCAATTTGTGATATCTTAGCATCTGAAGCAGCTGGAGATACGATAGTTTGACCAAAAGAACCGACTATTGCAAGCAAAGATAAATATTGAAACTAACGCATCTGGGTAAATTTGGACGTACGATAGTTTAGCATAATAGCACCGATATATATATATATATATATATATATATATATATACATCTTTACACACTGAGAAATCTAATGATTTGTTGTAGCAGTAACGATATTTGTAGGATGTTAGTTAATAAAGGGAGTGGCTGTGGTCTTTGTAAGTAGTAAGAAGCTGATGGCAACCAACTTATTTTTGTAAATTGAAATATTAAAAATCAACTTCTGCTTTAACCCATGTACCTTAGTATAGGTAACTATCATTGCCGTCTCCAATAAAACCAGCAACAAACAATATCCGCCACAAACATCATGTAAATTTCATCGTCGCCACCACCATCATTTATCGTTGTAACCGCTAATTTTCCATTTTCTTATGTGCTTTTCTCTTTACATATCTCATGTGAATCGACCCACTTTACGTCACACAAAATATAGGCAGATAAGGGTGTACAGTAATAACATGCAGAGACGCAGATGTCTTTTTTCGTTAGCAACCAGTTTTTTTTAACATTTTTTTTTTTCGTTTTCCTGTTCCCCTACCTAACTGAAAACTCCATAAATCTTCAACCTTAAAGGAGTTTTCTCAAGAATCTATTGATTGTTATTGCATCTAAAAAAAATTTTTTCCTGTTATACTTCAATACTTTCCAATATGTTATCGGTTTCTAAATCGCCGTATGCAACATTCAAAACGGTAACGCGCATACTAATGCTTATTACGTTAATGCATATTTCAAAGTGCATATGCTAATAGCTGTTGTGCTCGTCATACGAAAACAGCTTCGTCTTTACGAATAGTATGAGTTCTGTGTATAAGAGTTATACAAGCGATGTTATAGATTTATTTTCTGATAGGAAATCAAACAAGCTGCTTCTTTACTTTTACTTCAATGTACTTCCTGAAAACTTTTCTAATACCACTTCATTGTCGCTACCCTACATTAAAAAACGGCGATCTCACCCCTAGAGGCAAATGTTTGGTGCTTACTATGTTGTAACAAGGGGTTTATTCTCGGTCAACCTTTGAACCTGTTTAGAAATTGACTCATGACTTCGTTTCTTCTAGAAAGAAAACCATGTGTTTGATTTTGAGTTCTGAAATAATATAGAATACAAACCTTCAGAAATGTATCTCCAACATCTTTTTCATAACACGTCATTTTAAACTCGAGACCCATTTTCGTATCAGAAATAAACATAGCAGTATTCATCTGAACAATACGAGTTAATAAGCTTCTCAGTTCTACCAGACATTGTTAAATAGTTTGCACTGACTATACAAATTTATGAATGGCGTTCCATCTTAAAAGAATTCTAGAAGTAGATCCAGTTCCAGGTATTTACAGACGAACAAAACTATAACTTGCAATTGTATTAAATGAAAATAGTCTTACGATTTAGGTGAAAGAATTCAGTAACTTTTGTTAGCAAGCTTAGCTCTTTGGATTGACGCTGATTCGAAAATTGAAAACTGATCAATAGATGACATCGGAATGAAATTTATAACAAACTTTACTACAATATAGTGGATACAGATGAGAACGAAATGTTTCAGATGTATTCTTCGCATGTCTTATTCCATGATTCTATTGATCTACCATTGTTATTTTATTATTATTATTTTTATTATTATCATTAGTTTTTCGTATTATCAAATAGCTGGCAGAACTGTTAGCTTGTTGGACAAAATGTATAGCGGCATTTCATCTGTCTTTGTCTTCTGAACTCAAATTCCGCTGAGGTCAAATTTGTCTTTTATCCTTTCGGGGTAGATGTAATCCCATCTCCCTCAAAATTTCAAGTTTTGTGCCTATAGTAGATATGATTGTAACGCATAATGGTCATGTACTGGCAGAATCGTTAGAACACTTTTTCCGACGATTTAAGTTTCGAGTTCAAGTATCAACTGTCGTCGACTCAACTTTTTATCTCTCTGGGTCGATAAAATAAAGTAACGTTCAAACACTGGGACTGATTTCATTTATTAACGTACCCATCCAGCAGTCCAGAATTTCTGGCACGCAGTATGTAAGAGCGCTATGATAGCTCTACATCATTTATTTTCTTTGTTGCCTTACCTTGGAAAGAAGGTATGTTGTTACAAATTTTTGTCTGTGCCACAAGGAGCATCAAGAAAGAAAATTCTTCTGCTTTTTTCTGGCGATTATGGAACGCCGCACGCACGCACACAAACACAGATACATATAAATACGATATCAAATATCAGATGAAATGGACGTGTGTGTGTGTGTGAGAGAGAGAGAGAGAGAGAGAGAGAGAGAGACAGAAAGTGCCACTTAGACGTCACTCTCTCTCTTTCTCAGACACGCACACATACATACAAAAAGGATGTGTGTATATGTGTTTATGTATGTACGCATACATGACAACACACTCCTTCACTCACTCTCTCTCACATACATACATAAATGTATACAAACGTATATACAAAAGCACACGTGTGCGTGTGTGATTAAATGCAAATACATAGAGCCAAACACCGCGCACAAAAAGTAAATAGATAAAAAGAATTGAGAAAATTAACGAAGTGTGCGAGTATAAGCGAAGGATTGCCCTTATTATTTGGACGCCCCATGTTGAATAGCCAAATTTTAATATGATATTTGCGTAATAACGAAATCAAACCTGGAGTGTGAGAGAGAGAGAGAGAGAGAG
>NC_068984.1:64265089-64265925 GCF_001194135.2 Octopus bimaculoides
ATATATATATATATATATATATATATATATATATAATCGTCACTCGGGCTCATCACAGATTTCGCATAAAACACATTCCTGCTCAAAGAATTTCATCTTTTTCCGCAATATTTCTAGCCCTAAATGCGTCATCTTTTTTTATTTCTAGCACTATGTCTTTCTCCAAATTTAAGGGTAAAAATAAAGCAACCTTGCAAAATAGAATTGATCTTTACACAGAGGCGCACAGAATAACACCAATCAAATAACGGCAGTGGGGTGCACAGCAAACAACGGCGATCTGACTGTCGCCTGTACTCTTGACAAGAGATGCCAGTTAGTCTTTTACACCTACCAGGCTCATTCGCATTAGCCAGAGTTTCTTGATAATTTTTCGTTCCTTTAAGAATATTGTAAAACGAAAACTGTTCATAGATTGGAATTTAAATCCTAATCTCTATAGAAATTTATTGTTTCAAGAAATTACTGAATTTGAATTATTTCTAACTTTTACGATTATAGATAATAACTCGGGCTGTAACTCCTGAGCCTGAGTCAGGCACGTGTGAATGATATCGTGAGAAAGTATGCTACGAATGATATTTATAACACAGGGCACATGTAAGACGACCGCCAGACGCTGAAAGAAAATAAATTAACTGAAACCAAGCTCAAGAAAAGGAGCCAGAGTTATTGGCTGAAATTACATACTTGAAGTCAGTGTTGGCAGAATTTAAATCAGTTTGCAATTACATGTTCACTTACTAGATTTATAGTCAGGCTAAGCCCAAGCTGTCCGAGTGCCAGAGGCGTCACTGATATATATATATATATATATATATATATATATATATATA
>NC_068984.1:64266517-64273596 GCF_001194135.2 Octopus bimaculoides
TATATATATATATATATTTAGGTATATTATTCTGAACATTGACAATATATGAGAGCCTATAATTTTGAACACCGCTTAAAATGAATAAGAATAGATTTCGTGATGACCAGAAGTCAAAGCAATTGTAAGCTCATCATTTTTAGATCTTCGTTCAATGATAAAATAAATTAAATATGAGCAAAACCAGACAAAAAGCTATAATGTTTCGTAGAAACCATAAATAAATTGGCAAGTAAAATATTAATTCCAGTACATGTTCGTAAGAGGATTGACTTCGTGTGTGATTGGGCTGTGTGTGTTTATAGATACACCTGCGTGAACTTGTGTGTAAATTTCATATATTTCAGACTTAATTTTAAACATTCGTGATGGAAATACAGTTAACATCTATTATTAACTCAAAGTGAAACTTACGATGTGGATAACATCTAGATGTATCTATCACTTCAAGAAATGATATACCAAAAGAAATGCCGGCGGTTTATAAACTGTCAATGAAGTTGTATTCTCAGACGTTAGCACCAAACTCAAGACATAAGAAATCGACATGGAGATACACAAAGATTTATGTTACATTTCTGTTTGTAAATATACCACTTATTATTGATGAGGGGTTTATTTTGATATGTTGGTGTATTTGTCTATGAAGTAGTTGGGGATTATTACATCAGTCATCAGTATGTCTAAGAGAAGCTAGGACATTATGTATGTACAGGAAACATTCTGCGGGATGTTGGGCACATATTGTGGGAACTCCCGGCGAATTCATCGGCGGCCCGTAGTTCATTTTGTCGATCAGCTATGGCCCCTTTCGTGATGAGTCTACATGAAATGTATTTTTTAATTACAAAACTTTCAGTAATGCCCCTTAATTGCTATTGTAGCATTTGCCCTCAAACTGACCGATCCTTTTCTACGCAACCATTTGGAGGGTGTTCGAAGATCATTCGAACAATGTGACATGACCTACGCAGCTGGGCTCGCTATGTGAAGGAACAACAGCTGCTGGTAGGTTGTCCGAAATGAATGAGCAGTACTTTGTACAAACAGTGCAGATGAAAACTTTTGAGCACTTTAGTATTCCTGATATACATAGCCAACTTCTTACTGGAATACACCAATATCGACAAGTCAACGTCTGCAGAGTTTCATCTCTTTGTAATGACTTATTTAAAGGATAAGGAGCACCAGTTTTAACAACATTATTTGTCGCCAGCCTGGAGAAGGACGGAGAGGAGACTAGTCTGAATGCATGTGACCGGATATCTCCCACCCAAGGACATAAATGGTGCCTCCTATGGGTTTCCAACCTGTTCATGTTTGATAAATTTCATTCACAAGACTTTAGTCGGCCCCAGATTATTGTATAATAAACATGTACATGGTAGTGAACAGTGAGATTGAACACGAAATTACATAGATACGGTACTAATTTCCTAACTATTGAACAATGACTGGTTCGGAAACTACAATGTTTAGTTCATAACATTCAGAAACTGAGGGATCAAGGGAAATGATTTTCATTTATCATGTCATTAATCACCAGATGATTTCGTTACCCTCCATTTTGAATCCTGAATTATTAACATCTCTATTTTTGGCATTAAAACAACATAAATATTTTAATCATCAAATGGAACCGAACAAAATTCACAAAAGAAAATATGGGTAATTTTATGTTGGAATTTCTTTTAACGTGGAGAAGGGAATTAATAAGTGTTGTATTTTAGCAGTAATATAACTTAAAACTTTAAATAGTGTTGGTTTCATGAAACTTCTTATAAAGCAAATATTTAAAAACATTTTGATAGAATATTTTATCAATGTTACAATTGCTATTTTATCTTTTACTATTTTCTTTTAATTAGTAAATAAATCGAAATTATTAAGTACTATATATTAAGTAATATATGCATTTGTTAGCTTTATCCATCCATCTTTTCCACCCACTTTTCGTGAGAGTACTTAGATACCTGTTCTATACCTCCTCTATATTGACCTATCAGGAGCAACTATGATCTGATCAAACTTTTCATCTGGATTCTCAAAGGCGGCCAACTGACGTATGAATATTATCCAACGATTTAGTTCTTGGTAGACTCCTAGGTATTCTGTCAGTTATCTCGGCTTAAATAATCCTTCTTGCAAATCTTCCCAACGACATCTAATCCCATGTCCGTAGTACCGGAGCTATGACCTCACAATACGAAGAAGCAGTGGGTTGATCCGGACTTTTTGTTCTTTGAGCTAAGCAGCCTGTCGAGTAACGTTGCTCTGGGGATTCTTCGGATAAATACCATTTCAGCTGCTTATTTTCGCGATCGTACTGTTTCGATCATTACCCAAAATACATAACCGTAGGTGAAGATAGGCGCGAAAATTGAACTGAAGATAGCGAATATGGATTTCTTACTAACCTCTCCTCTTCTTTTACTTTTATTGGCACATAAATTATTTTTGCTTTCTCCATTTAGGTGTGAATGTCTCTTTGGTTCTTTAGCTTCCATTCTGTTTGGGGTTGTTTCGGTTTTTAGGATTCACTTTATTTTCTTTCCACTTTCCACAACAGTTTTTCTGGTTTACTTTCCAACACCACCTCATCATTGCCGGACGACTGGGTGTGTTCTCGAAAGCCGGAATAAATTGTTTCGACAGTACAGAGATGCGACTAGATCGATCCCATAAATTCCCAAACACAATTTACAGTATTTTCGCGGTAGCAATAAGCGATATGAATCCATGCTTAGTAACTATATTGGAAAGGCTCACTTTATTACAAGTTCTTCCTACATTAATTTATGCATGTTGATCTGTTCCTGTTTATAGTAGTTGGACTACTATCGCTGCCTATCATGATAGATAAAAAATAACACGAACATTTGACAGCTGAGATATATATATAACCAGTCTTAAGTTTCGCCGAATGAAGATAATGATAAATATTTCTGGAATTTATTTAAATATAGTTTATCATCAAAGGTATTCTAAAGCTATGCTTAATCTCTCTGCTGACTAGTACTATACTTTTGCCTTGATTATATATCATTAATCTTAGCAGTTTAACTGAAACGTCACTGAAAACACATTGCATTTTGATTGTTTACTGAACGGCTCGTGATTCATGAATGTTTTCGCTTTTATTCTAGCAGAAAGGCAACTATCCGTCACATGAATAAACATTGTGTGAAATGTACCAGCAGCAAACAATGATTTCTTGACAGTTGTAGATCAAATTCTAAAAGTATTGTCTCTGAGAAAAGTCTATACAGAATCTGTTGTAGTTCTATTAATTAATCGATAAACAACAACATTGTATTACAGACAGATAAGTCTAGAACCATAAACATTAAACCAACTTGTAAGGCTACATACTGCGGAACTATAGTCAATAAAACGACATGGAAGAATACTAAGGTATTCGATCATTCTAATTTACCGAACCATTCCTTTTTATTCAATATTTCCTCGAAAACAGTGGTCAAACTACAGTTATGTTGTCTAAACAACATCAAAGAATGTTAAATCGTTCTGTGTGGAATGTTTCTTGTTCGGTGGGTGTGGATCCTTTCAGGAAGCATTATATTACACTTCATGAAATGAAACTGACTGTTCACTATTCTAACTCTCAAATAGCATGCTTGGCGTTGATATATTTTTGTTTTGGATTATATTTTCATCACCATCAAAGAGCTACACGGAAATGAAATCATCGCAATCAGCTTTCTTTTCTTCTTTCCCTTTTTTTTACTTTTTATTTTGATCCAGCAAGCTAACTCACATTAACGAACGACGGTAGATTATAGCCTTTTCATCAATGCAGTCGAAAAATTCTCTTTATTATATAAACCTGCCATCGATTTCACCTGTACAAAAACTTAACATCAAACGAAGCAATATGTTTAGAGAGAAAACGATAATCCATTGAATATTTGTTGGTATCATAATTCTAAGACCATAAAGAAAAGCGCCTTAGATTTTAATTGTAATATAACAGAAAACAAATCATAATTAAAGGACACCTATCGAACAGCTGTCTTTTGAAGCTACGTACTTTTTAGCTAAGCAGATTATTTTCGTTTAACAGTACTTGTTATCATCATAAATATTGTAAAGGTAATTCAAAACATTATATTTCTGCATCAAATGAATATAGCAAATATACAAAAATTATGATGAAAACAACATAAAGGGGGTCAGTAGTAGAGAATATCTCGAACATAAAATGTATAATTCTCCAAGAAAATAATAATTTGTAACATTGGCTCAAGTCAAATTTGCGGAGAGGGAGAGAACTATTATGTACATAGGCTTCTGTACTTGAATGGGCTTTATTTTATCGATCCTGAAAGGCAAAGATAACTTTGGCGAGATTTGAACTCAGAACATAAAGAGGCGAAACAAATACGGTACGGCATTTTCCAGCATGATTTGAACTAAGATCGTAACGAGATAGAGTATTAACCGAATTCTCATTGCTGCATCAGTCACAGATCCAAGGATGATGAAGATTAGCTAGCTTCTAATCTTGGAAATAAACGAGTAGACATCCCATCCCCTAACGGTATTAATAAGTTGTATCACCCCCATCGTGTGTGAGGATAGGGAGATAACTTTTGCTGAGGAAAATACCAAAACTGTCACAGAAAATGGAGAAAATATACAGAAAAAGAAATTCATAAAAAAAACTGCAGACTAAAACAGAAGCTACAAAAGTGAGTTTAGAGGAACATCTTCCTCAAAATGTTCTATCGCCAATTGTTATAACAATACTTTTTGCGCTATAACCGTGTAGTAACTATAAAATATATAGAGAAGCAGGGTAACAACAACATAACAATCTAACAAACTCCCCACGAACAATACACGAACCAACAAACGATATCCCGGCAACTTCAAAAGCGACACCTTGCGACTTCCTGCGATAAACGCCTACTCTCCCTCATCTCATCCATACCGCTACTATTTATAGTTGTTCGGTCTGTCTATTCTCGCAGGGGATATCGTGATCCTCGCCACAACACAAAACAACAATGATGCATCTCCTCAGAATAATGGATAAGACAATGTTAAAAAGGATGATAAACTTAGATTCATTTTCCTTTGCAGATCAAACTAACAGTTAATAGACAAATTCATCTCTCTCTCACTCTATTTATCTCTCTCTCTCTCTCTCTCTCTCTCTCTCTCTCTCTCTCTCTCTCTCTCTCTCTCTCTCTCTTTCTCTCTCTTTCTCTCCCTCTCTCTCTCTCTCTCTCTCTCTCCCTCTCTCTCTCACTGACATGGATAATTCCAGTGATGAAGAAATGAAAGGGCAACAGTTGAGGCTGCATCATACGAAAGACAGATCACTGGTACAAACAATACATTACAAAGTACTGAATCAGTCTTTTCCTGAAAATGTGGCTGTTATCTACGACAACCAATGCAAAAAAAAAAAAAAAAAGATGTTAATGGGTATTTTGCGGGGCACGAAACAACAGTACATATTTAGGCAGTAGGTATTGATTGCAATACCCAGTAGTTTCTGCCCTGTTTATGGAGAACTCAAAAGATGTTCGTGTTTATTAATCTCTATTGTTCATTAGCTATTATTATTATTATTATTATTATTATTATTATTATTATTATTATTATTATTATTATTAATTATTTTTATTATTATCATTATTGTTATTATTATTGTTATTGAGTGAGAGAGCAGGGCATGCCATCAAAGTGACACTGGTGTAAAATATACGAAACCCAGTACGCCCATCATGACTACCTATTTGATAAGGGTACACCAGGAACATGCATCACAACCATACGTGCGCGACATGGTGATCTCATATCAAGATAAACAGCGCATGACCTCGCAGGTGGGGTTCAGTTAGAATTTTCTTTTGCATTTAGTAGAAAGGATTGTTGTTTGTTGTTGTTGTTGTTGTTATTGTTGTTTTTATTAAGGCGGCAGTTGGCAGAATCGTTGGAACACCGGATGAAATACTTAGCGATATTTCGTTGGCCGTGATATCTGAGTTCAAATTCCGCCGAGTTTGACTTTGCCTTTCCTCCTTTTGGGGTCAATAAATTAAGTACTAGTGAAACACTGAGATCGATGTAATCGACAAGTCCTCTCCCCCGAAATTTCACGTCTTATGCCTTTTGTAGAATGGATTATTCTTATTATAATTATTATTCTTTCGGGGTCGATGAAATGAATACCAGTCGGCTTAACATTTTTCTCGAAATTGCTGGCCTTGTGCTAAAATTTAAAACCAATATTATTATTATTATTAGTAGTAGTAGTAGTAGTGGTAGTAGTAGTAGTAGTAGTAGTAATAGTAGTAGTAATGAGTGAGTGAGTGAGAGAGCAGCGCATCCCCTCAAAGTGAAACTGGGGTAATGGTATGTTTTAAATGAAGAACACATTACCCTTCAATTTGCGAACAAGTATATATCGATACACACAAACACACACACATGCACACACACACACACACAGACACACACACACACACACACACACACACACACACATACACATATATATATATATATTTATGCGTAATAGATAGATAGATAGATAGATAGATAGATAGATAGATAGATAGATAGATAGATAGATAGATAGATAGATAGAATGAGACGGTGGAAAGTATATTATGTAGGGAATTATGAATATTTTATGGAGATGTTCGTCATCACTTGAGATCGATAATGTAAAAGTTATAAGCGAATAACTGAAGAACTCCAGCATCTAATAATGTCAGAAAAATGCCGGCAGCCTTCGATAACTGTAAAATCCTTCACCAAATAATCTTATAAAAATAACATGTGCCCTACATCGTAGTGAATGAATATAAACAGTTTTCTGAATTCCAGCACGAATGTAATTATGGCTTCATAATGACACGAAGATAAAGTTCATGTAGACAGAATAAACATCCAAACGCTCTTTGTTTGTTGTTGAGATATCAGAAAGTATAGAGAGAGAATATGAAAGTTACGACAGATCGATACTTTTGCAAATACGTGAATATGTATATATATATATATACATGTACATATATGTATATATGTGTGTGTATATATATATA
>NC_068984.1:64273778-64283057 GCF_001194135.2 Octopus bimaculoides
TATATATACATATGTATATATATATATATATATATATATATGCACATACAATATATTCACAGACGCACGCACACACACACTAACACACTTATTCGTATATATATATATATATATATATATATATATATTGTGTATGTGCTGTGGTTTATGCGTGTACACCAAAACAGAGTGTTATGTGTATTTGAGGGTGCCAATGTATTTATCTATTTTCACAGCATAGTTTAGTATAGTGAACTAGTGTGAGTGCCATGTATATTTATATAAATCTATATATACATACATAAATTTACATGTGAGTGTGAGTGTGTATGTGCGTGTCTATCTGTCTGTCTGTATCTATGTATGAAATCGGAGTATAGATTGACGCTATCATTTTATGTAATAATTTGATGCACACATGCCGTTATGTCCGTAAGTTTTTGTAGCTGTTTGAGAATTTATTACATAAGGCACTGGTACAATTATAGCACGGTTTGGGTTGTTAGGCCTTCTTTATGTAAGTATCAGCAATGTGAAATGAAATAAGATGAATCGAGATGTGGCAAACGATACAGGTGGCAGCTGTAGGTTATACATATATACAGCTGTAGGTCTTATGTATGTATATACATACATACATATATATATATATATATATATATATATATATATATATATATATATATATATATATATATATATATATATATATATATATATATATATATATCTATATATATATTATACTTATATATAATAAAACGGAAGATGGGTGTGTATGTACAAGTCCTTTCTTGAATCCCCTTAAAATCACTATTTTTCATCCGATTTTGTTCACACTGGGAACATACATCACATATGTTCCACACATGGTCATAGACTCTTCAAATGTTCTTCATAATATGTAATACCGCCCCTAGGGGATAAAAACTCCTTCACATCAGTAGATAACAAATACCAACCGTCTTTGTTTCAAGGGACATTACTCTTGATGACGTAGTTATGCTACTTTCACCTCGTCTTCTACTACAGTTTTTACAATGCCTTTTACTGCAAACCACCGATATTTGTACATTAGTACCTCCTTGAGGCAGCCATGTAATTTAAATCAACATTTAGTTATTTTTGAAATGCCTTCAGAAATTAATCCATATATATATTCTCCACCTTTACTCATACAAAGTTGTGACAGTTATACAGTTTTTACAATGCCCATTCGCTGCAAACTACCAATATTTGCACGTTAGCACAGAGTTGTTCTTGCACCTACAAATGCAGCTGTCATTACACTTAACTACTATCTTCTTAAGAACCTTCTTACAGATCAGTTGACACCATTACCGACCTCGATCAGATTGCACACTTTCCAACAGAATTTCTCAACTCCCAATACCCTCCAGGACCCCCTCCCCATGAACTTCACTTAAAATCTAAACGCACCCACACTATGCAATGGAACTCGTCTTGTAGTCAAACAAATGATGGTGCACGTCATTAAAGCCCAAATTACCACAGAACACAACAAAAACGATACCGTTTTTATTCCGAAAATTCTGCCTACTGTATGCGGAGACTTCAGTTCGCTCTCAAACTCAGGTTCGCTCTCAAACTCAGGTTCGCCATGACAATTAACAAAGGACAAGGTCAATCGCTGAAAATTGTTGGATTCGAACTTCGTATGTCATGCTATTCATATGGACAGTTCTATGTCCGTTGTTCCAAAGTTGGCCATCCAGACAATTTATTCATCTATGCTCCTGAAGAAAAAAACCAAAAATGCCGTCTACAAAGCAGCCCTACACTAGTTGCTTCTCTACTGCAATTTTCACATCTACGCCAAACTGTAGCCGTTAGCAATCGGACTTCCTACAAGCATTTCATTGGCATTTTGTTTCATTTCTGTGATTGTTGTTAAAAGTACATTATCTTCAATGACCCTTCTTACTTCACACACACTGTTCGCTCATAAGCATGCTCTGACATTTATTTTTTACATACCATATGCTATTCGTGTGCTTGCAATAAATGTTTGCTTTTGTTTATCATACATGACTTTCACTGAAAAAAAGCTTGAATGTGGCTCTGTCAGGCATTACGAGTAAAATAACTATATGCTAGAAAATCTTTCAGGTAAGATATAGGATCCCTAGTGCCTACTGCAATTGCGATCTCATTTCATGGACTTTCATTCATTACTAATTGGCAAATTCGTGTTCAGAAAACTTTATTCATTACCTAGGTTGCATTATTCATTATAATATACTGAGAATTAAATTAGTAATTATACATTTTACTTGAAACAACTTCTAACTGCGGACTAATTCAAATTAATATTCAATTTATCACCCTCATTATTTAAATTATATACATACATACATATATATATATATATATATATATATATATATATATATATATATATATATATATATTATCCGAAATGTATATTATTAAATATCCATCATGGCTGATCTTTCCCAAACGGTACATTTCGGGTGATATACCCACTCTTATCATATACCTGCTACCCCAATGTGAAGGGTATCATTACAGGTGGTCAATACCAAGAGCCTAAATCCAGCTGTATCTGTTGCGATCCAGGATCCTGTCACCTTAACCAACGATGTATAATTAAATCTATTATATATGAGGCAAAAGTAACTGCAACCTTAAATAATAATACAACAGATAAGAAGACCTCTACTGGATTATGTGAAGGAGAAGTTTAAAATCCGACATAAAGACAAAAGCAAAGCTACTAAGTTGGCTAGTTATGCATAGAGTTTGAAAGATAACGAAACACTACTTGTGATTAAGTGGAAAATAATTGAGAAATCAATACCTTATGTTAATGGATCGAATAAATGTAGGCTTTGTTTACCTGAAAGAGTGCAGATCCTGTTGAGATCTAAGATCCCTAACTCTCTACTGCTCTGTAGGTCTGAAATTTTCAGTGTCTGCAAGCATATGTACAAATATATTTAGAATTGGAAAATTCTGCCTATTCCTCATTCACTTGGTATCTTGGTATCCAGCCTTATAATTTAATGTCTAAGGGAGATAACATTTTTACCCTTTTTTTCTTACTTTTTACTTTTTACATTTTCGTTTTTGTGTTTTCGTTTTCCGTTTTTTTTTTTAACTTTCTATATGCTGCCTTCTCAGTTTTTTTCACGTTTCTTCTCTTATTATGATATGTGGTTTGTGTCTGATCAATATGTTTGAGATATTTCTCAACAGATGAAACTATTAATAGCAAGTAAGGATATGTATTGTGTCTTTTAAACAAATAGTATTTAACTCTCCTCAGATGGAGTATCTTTTTTACTCGTGTGGTAAGAAGTTTACTTTCCATGGTCTTGGATTCAGTTGGACTGCTCGATACCTCAGACAGTTGATTCCACGGACCAACTAAAGCATCGGGAGTGGATTTAATATACGGAAGCTGAAAGAAACCCGTCGTATATACACATATTTGTGTGTATGCAAGGACTTGACAACCAGTCTTGGCGTGTTTATACCCCCGTAACTTAGCAGTTCGACAAAAGTGAAATAAGTTACAGGTTAAAGCAAAATAAGTACTGGGTTCGATTCATCCGACTAAACATTCATGGCTGCAACTTAATGACTGAAACATGCAAAAGATTCAATAGCTTGAAATTTGTTACCAAATGAAAAAAGAACGTGAGCTACCAATATTCAGAAAAATACTGGTAGTTGTGAGGCATACAAATGTTTGCTTGAAAAATCCTCTGTAATTCATGTAGATAGATAGATAGATAGATAGATAGATAGATAGATAGATAGATAGATAGATAGATAGATAGAAACATAGACAGACAGACAGGCAGGCAGACAGACAGGCAGGCAGACAGACAGGCAGGCAGGCAGATTGGTAGGTAGGTAGGTAGGTAGGTAGGTAGGTAGGTAGTTAGGTAGGTTTAGATAGATAGATAGATAGATAGATAGATAGATAGATAGATAGATAGATAGATAGTTAGATAGATAGATAGATAGATAGATAGATAGATAGATAGATAGATAGATAGATATACGTATTTGTGTATACATACATGTAAATATATATTCAGTCATATACATACACACAACCCACACACGCACATAGGTATGTAGATATTGACTCTTTAATATTTTTAAGCCGATGCGATCATTGTGCTGCTCTGATTCTAAAGATGGCTGCATAATATCGATTTATTTTTTACTGTTGCATATGTTGAGACCTATTTTGTATGCTGAATGTTCAGCAAGTTCGTGGAGGTTGTTCAAGAACAAGTTTAATTATCTCTCGAAGATACTCGATTCAAAACACAAAAACTTCATATATTTGGAAATTCTTTAAATGTGTTTGAAAATAGTTTTTGATTAAATTTGAAAAACTTTTCACAGAACATTTACAGTACACAGTTATCGGTTCTGTTGCCGAAGATGATGCTGGATGAAAATATCGATGATTTGGAGTCATGTATGACAAATTATCGTGTCGTGTTTTACGATGTTGTTGAATACATACATACATTCGAAAACCTGAAGATAGAGCCTGTATATACATAATCGGTTAGTAGTGAATATTTGAAATATAAAATTGCGAAATATTTTCTTTTACCTATATAATAGGAAAAAGATGTGATGAATTGTTGTTTATGATAAAACCCTAAGAAATGCATGAAATCACAACTTCCCATTTTATTTCTATTTCTTTTTAAAAAATGAACTTATATACAAACAACAAAATTCATGAGTTTTTGTTTTTACGTACGATAACAAACATTATCTATATCCTCACGAAACTACTTAGATTATGTTATACGTAAAGCTACTTAATACAAATCCTAAAGGAATGTATGTAGGTATTCGCTAGAAAAAATATACTTAGGATATTTCATAGAAACATTTAACGTGATTACACGCAACTCATCTGATGATAGCTGATGTGCTATGAAAGACTAAACAAAACCACCGAGTTCTCAAGTATAATAAGGCACCTGATGAAATAATGTGGCGATGAGTTTATACATCCATGTTCTGAGTTCAATTTTCAACGGTATCGACAAATTATGTATAGGAAATATACTACGAACGGTTCAGTCACCTATATTTTGTATTGCTCTGTATCTAGTCGCCTCTGCAAATCAATATAAATATGAAGCCTGGAAGACTACAAATACAGTAGGGTGCTATAATAAATTATTTTCAATATATCTTTTTTATCTCATTCTAAGTCGAAATTGGACTGGGAACAAATTTGGTTTCCATCCATCTGATGGTCGATAAAAGATAAAACAATTGTTAAATTCTAGCCCTAAGCCAACCCTGATCGAAAAGGCACATGATCAAATGCTTTTGCTCTCGTGACTGTTTCGTTTTGCTGTTACTGTTTACCCTCAGTAAAAGAAGCTGAATATGTATCCCCCCCTCTTTCTCTCCTTGTCTCTCTCTGTATATATGTGTGTATATATATATATATATATATATATATATATATATATATATATATATATATGCGTGTGTGTGTTTGTATATATATATGTGTTCATATATAAATAATGTATGCATGTATATATATATATCTGTGTGTGTGTGTGTGTGTGTGTGTGTGTGTGTCCAATATGTCCGTTCTTTTAAGAGGCTAGTGTTTGAATTTTCCAGAGTTCGGGTGTTATTTGTACCAGGTCGAGTTACATATATATGGCCTCCTGGTTGACTTGTAAATATAGGTAATATATTGGGTCCTATTTATTTTACTAAAATCTTCAGTAAACAGAGCCCATCAGCTTAAATGAAAAACTAATGATATATGATTATGTATGATACGGGATGTTACCAGAGAGGGGATATATTTCGCCTCTACCCCTATTCTTTAAGTTCTAATCTCGCAGGATTATACTTGGTGTTTCTTCTATGGTCGATAAAAGAAGTATCACTAATACGCTGGAATTGATTTCGGGAAACATCTCTTATATCTCCGCTGTTACGAGACTTGGCGTTCCGCCTGATCAAAAGAAGTCAGTATTATATAAATTGCATTCAAATTGGCTTATTTTTCCGATACAATAGAACTAACATAATTATATGATTGGGAAGAAGTGTCATAAAACCACGCATTGTCATAAAACTTTATTACATTCATAAGGAAGTTTATATTTTTGTATTAATTAAACTTTGGCATATTATTTAATCATACTACTTACGAACAACTGTTGTCCGTGTATTGATTGATTTGTCATATTTTACTATTAGCACTGAATCAATGCGGAAATATTACTCTTTCATTTAGTGTCGTTTAATTCTATTCCGGGCATTTCTCTAACTGCATTAAGGACTCGTATGTGAAAAATTAATTCATTTCATTTGATAATATGAAGCATGTTTTACATATGAGAAGTGCAGCCCATCGCAACTATTGAATGCTTTCTGAAGTAAATGAACAAGAAAATTCGTTACAATAATGTTCATGAGCTTCTTTTCAAAAAGTCTAAACATTTAAACGTAGTCAGAAGCAAAACTTAGCAATGCCTTTAAGGGATAGAAAGAAGAAGAAGGAGGAGGAGAATTTTATTTCTGGTAGTGCATTGAAAGGAATTACATCATAAAGCAAATGCAAAATGTGTGGGCGTGCGCCCGCGTACGTGTGTGTGTGGTGAGCATATGTATATAGATGCGATGGACTTTTGATGCTTGATAATGCAACCGTAGAAATATATAAAGCATTCCACATAAATTGTGATTACCTTCAAGAGTCCGTACCTAACATTCTACAAATGAAACATCAAACTTACCCCACCATGCTCGCGTACGCACAGAAACATACATGTATACACACAGACTAACCGTCAACGCAATACTTGGCGCTCCCTCGTCTATTTTTTCAGTCGCAATCACCCTGAATATACAATAGTCCCTGTGGTTCTATTATCAGTTTTATCGAAACCAAAAGTTGATCCTCACAAGAATCCACAATCCACGTTGTCCAACAGTGTCCTGGATCGCTGATGGAGGGACCGGTTAAATTGGCTTGGTCCAGATCTCCAAGTGGTGAAGAATTATGTTGAGGTGACGAGTAGGGTAGCCGTTCTTAACCAAAAATCAACTGAGATGAAGCTACCCCTGAAAGGCCAGGCAGAAGTGTCGAATGCCTACATTGCTAGCATCATCTATTACCACCTGATCTTCGTACTTTATCCCACTTCATGTCTGAGTAGTTTAGAGTGCCTGCTCTTCTCTTTTTAAAGAATACCAAGACAGTCCATCTGTTGTCGGCAACTATTATGTGGAGGACTGAGTGTGCCGTATCTGATGATGTACAGGCAAAAACTGAGGTTGCGAGGTTTCCATGACGGGGAACAAGAGCGGGTGCTGTTTGTCAGTCGCATTTTTCCTAGCTAACCTGTTCAACAGAGCTGCAGTCCTGGGTTTAATGAAGAGCGAGACAGTGTGCTTGACATCTGAAATTTCGCCAAGCGCTCTACAGGCCTCTACCAATCGGACAATGTAATCGGCGTAAAGTAGGCATTAGTGCGCTACAGCTGTTAAAGAGGGTGAAGTTTGGGTGAAAGCGATGAAATTTCCAGAGAAACTCTGGGCACAGTTAGGTAAAGGACCTAAGTAATCGACTAACCCATACCCCTCAAGAAGTGTTAGTGTTTTTCCTAAATCATCATCATCGTCGTCGTGGTCATTGTTGCTGTTGTTGTTAAGGTGGTGAGCTAGCAGAACCGTTAGCTCACCGGGCAAAATGCATAGCGGCATTTCGTCAGTTCTGAGTTCAAATTCCACCGACTTCAACTTTGAGTTTTATCCTTCCGGGGTCGATAAAATAAGTACTAGTTGAGTACTAGGATCGATGTAATCGACTTATCCACTTACCCGAAATTGCTGGCTTTGTACCAAAATATTATTATTATTATTATTATTATTATTATTCAGTAGTTTTATTTTCATAACGTGCTTTCACTTCACTACCGAGCGCAGCTCTGTGCGCCTTGGGTATGTGCTGTGGTTTGCTGTGGTGCTCTTATGTTTACTGTATTGAAAGTGTTTTGCGTAGAATGTGTGCAGTACCCAGTAGTGCTAATTATTATTATTATTATTATTATTATTGTTATTATTATTATTATTATTAATATAGACATCGTGAGGTTGTTGATTGAAGATGTTGTGTCTACCGGGGGTTTGTACTGTTTGTTAAATCACAACAAGGACCACAGACAGACAATACTTTACGCAATATGTGTGCACTTCTAAGTAATGCCGACTTTTGCAAGACATCTAGATTGTAGGGTATTTCTAAGGTTTTCAGATGTTTTTTTTGTTTTTTTTTCAAATTGGATGGTATTGAACCCAGTGCACCAATGATAATAGGGATAAACTTTATGTTTGACTCTCGTAGCTGCCACATCTTAGCGATCTCAATTTTCAAGTTTCTATATTTATCAAACTTTACTCTTTCTTTCATGGTGATATGTTGATCTCCTGGCACTGCCACATCAATTATTAGGCACTCTTCTTTGTCCCTCCTAAAGGTTACTATATTCGGCCTTCGGTGCTCTAACACTTTGTCTGTCTGGAAACCAAAGTCCCAGAGGATTTTTGCCTTCCCCTTTTCGTCCATTACCTTTTTCCGGTGTATGTTGGTATCAAGCACCTGTGACCACATACCATTATTATTATTATTTCCGCTTTCTCTTATTTCTTTTGTCTCTGTTATGTTTGTCGTTGTTGTTGTTGTTATCATCAAGTCATCATGTCTATCTCTCTCTGACAATGAAAAGTGACAACGAGAGCATTATCAGCAGAATGTGAACAGATATTCAGAAAAGTTCTTTCATAATATCATTATTTATAGACGATAAGACGGCTATCAAAATTAGGCGAAGTGATAAATACCAGTCGTTTCTCAATGAGGAAGGGAGGGGATATTAGAGTATTGTGTCATAAATTTGACAACCTGACAGAATTTTATCATCTTATAAAATCATGTCTTGAAGATCGTATTACAACAGTTGCAGTTCAATATATATTTAAGTATGACGTTTAGTTGAAAACATGAGAACTACATAGACATAAATAGCTAGAAAGAGCGAAACAAGAAACAAGATGAAGTAGAGAAGAGAGAAGAGACTAATGTAAAGTAGATATGAAGGAGAAACGAAAGAAAGAGAACGCTACTAAAAATGATAGGATAACACGTAAAATTGAATTTAAATATATTTCTTTATTTATAGACATATAATATGCACTTATATGTATAATCACAAATGCACTCACATATATATATATATA
>NC_068984.1:64283394-64284077 GCF_001194135.2 Octopus bimaculoides
GAGAGAGAGAGAGAGAGAGAGCTCAATATTTCCTTAGAAATATTGTTCAGCAACGTATCAAATTGACGAAGCACATTCGCTTTACATTTCAATAACAGTTTATCGAGAGATGATTTACATAAATATTTTGAAGCTCTTGTGTTACAAGCTATATAAGTTACTGATGCGTTAGATAGTGCTGTCGAAAAACTATAGATATATTCTATGCTACGTTGCAGCATACGTGTGTGTGTGCGTGTGTGTGTGTGTGTTTATTTGTCTCGGTGTATGCGTTAGTACGTCTATGTGCTTATCAATGTGTAAGCAAATTTATGTATAGGTATGCTTAAATTAGATAGATAGATATGTTTCTTTATTAGCCACACAGAGCTCAACACAGAGGGGACAAAATACAAATGTAGAGTTTTTTCTTTTCGAGGGGGTCGAAAACAAAGCACAAAAAAAAACAAAAGTGGGGACAACGATGAAAAAAAAAACATCGCAAAACGTTTGGGGTATTTACAAAAAATACGAAATAATACAGAAAATTCCCAATAAATGGGGAGGTTATCCGTGGAAAGAAAAACCTACGAAAAGACCACGGTAACCTCGGTCCTTAGTGTCACAATTTGTTAAATAAAATTTCTTTTATTTATGCAAGAAACGTAAGTAACTCTCTGTTTACAAAATTTTAAAACGTTTTA
>NC_068984.1:64285146-64285587 GCF_001194135.2 Octopus bimaculoides
GATTGATCCAAATTGATCAGGGCCTCACCCATGCCAGGTTCCTTAACTACCCTCTCTATGATGTAGCGCATCAGATGGAGGTTGTCATGGATGCTCCGGCCCGGCACGGCGCACATCTGCTCCGTGCCGACCAGTTTCTCGATGACAAGCGCCAACCGCTTGGCTAACACCTTGGCCAAAATTTTCAAGTCTGTATTGAGCAGAGTGATGGGTCTAAAGTTATCTATGGCGTCCCGCTTGTTTGGATCTTTCTTCGGCAGCGTTACCGCTCCTCGGCTCACAAAACCGGGAATGCTCCCGTTCTGCTGCCAGTTGCAGTACACGGCCGCCAAGACGTCTCCAAACAAGTCTGGCATACAGTTGTAAAGCTCGTAGGGCAGACCATCCAAACCCGGAGATTTGTCCGTCAAGCAACCCGCCATCGCGTCCATCACCTCCTCC
>NC_068984.1:64289152-64296366 GCF_001194135.2 Octopus bimaculoides
CTGGAAATGTGCCACACAGGGCAGATTTCCGTCGCAAAAAACTTGCACCAGAGAGTCTACAAGTTGTTATACAACTTTCTATATAAAATAAACTTTACAAACAAACTTTTTAAAACATGAAAAAGGCAAAACTTACGGAGCCGACACGTCTACCGTCTGTCCATAGATAGATAAATAGATAGATAGATAGATAGATAGATAGATAGATAGATAGATAGATAGATAGATAGACAGACAGACAGACAGACAGAATGACTGACTGACTGACTGACTGAATGAATGATTGATTGATTGATAAATAAGATTTAATTAAATAGATGCTTATATAACACCATATTTTTCTTACATTACGTTAATTCAGTGTTAAATAGCGATTTGAAAAATTCATTGGAATATTTGCACACTTGTTAAAAATTATTTCCAGGAACTTTTCTTTGTCTCAACAATGCTCTGTGGAATAGTATTTAAGACTATTTCATACTAGAATACTAGGTCAATTGCTCTTCAAACAAAACAAAAAAATTATTTTAATCTTTCACTCATTTATCGATTACTATCATTGAATTCCATCTGCAAGGCGGACCGCTACCAATGTGTTTCACCCGATTGTAAATCTATCCAATTTAGGATACAACATAGGAAATAGCATGAAAAACAACATCAACAGATCTGGACTAGGGAATCGTTGCAGCATCTAGCAAAAATAATTTGTGATATTTCATTATGATATGGTTATAGAATGTCATAATAAACCTTAAAAAGTATGGGACTAGCATTGTTGTTCAAAAATATTAGAATCGCTATATTCTGTACATTGTGTAGTATCTTAAGACGAAAAGAGATTCATGTGTGAATTACGATGTCACGATAATTATTAAACCGAGTTCTTAATATAAAAATTTGATACTGTACAAAATATCTTCGAATAAGTAAATTCCTTATAACACTCTTCATACCATGATAATAAAAAAAAAAAACTGAATTTATGAGGAAGTCGAATCTATATAACAGCGAAAGTACGAAACCGAAATAAGCAACGGTAATTCGCCTTATGATACACATATTAATGGAATAGTTACACGAATTAAACAAATTACGAAATAATTTTTGATTGATTACCTGTAAATTTATTAAAAAAATATCATTCAAAGATTGAATGATTGCGTAAAGATGACATTAGTGCTTGTACACAATTGCTTTGTTAAAATTGAGTATACGATAATTTACCTTAATTAATTTTTAATATATCTTAATTTCGCTGAACTAAACAAATTGCTTGTGATCAAAAGATGCCACAAAATGTACAACATATAGGGATTCCAATATTTTTGAGCAACAATGCTAGTCCCATACTTTTTAAGTGGGAGAATATAGAAAAAATAACAACAGACGAGGACAGGTGGTGTAAATAACAAAAGTATATATTAGTATGACGCTCGGGAATACGGAAAGTCTTTGACGTTTCGAGCTACGCTCTTCAACAGAAAGAATACGGAGACAAGGAGAAAAACACGGAGAAAGAAAATTGAATAGTGTTCAGTCAACGGTCAATCATGACCCTTTTGAGAGTGCACATTTTTCAATTCTAGTTTCGTACTCTTTAAGGCAACGCTTGTAATATTTAAAATATTTACCGCATGTGACCTAATGGTGCGACAGCTAATGGGTATACGTCTGTGTGTGTGTGCGCGCGCGCTACTTCTTGTGTGTGTGAGTGTGTGCATGTGTGTGTGTGCGTGCTCGTTCTTGTGTGTGCGAATGTGTGTGTGTGGCTGAACCCAGAACCATGTGGTTGGGGCACAAATTTCTTACCACATAGCCACGCCTGCTCCGATGTTAAAAACGAATTTTAATTTCTTTTTAATCAAATCGGTATAAGTTCTGAATATATAATAACCGTTAACTGAACAAGCTTTCCAGGGCAGTGCAATTAAAAGTAGGAAGAGGTACTTAGTTATTGTAGTTGCTGGAAGGCGGCAAGCTGGTAGAATCTTTATTACGTGAGACAAAATGCATGACAGCATTCTTCTTGCTTTTAGTTCTGTTTTCAAATTCCTCCGAAGTCAACTTCGCCTTTTATTCTATGGGTGTCGATAAAATAAGTGCCTTGCACTAATAATAGAATAGATTATTTTGTTGGAGGTAATTTTTTATATTGAATCGCTTGATAGAGCTAGCAAAATTTTTCCAGCTGCTAATATCTATCGTTCGACGGAAAATGAGAAGATGTTAAATTTACGAATTCTTTTGCGATATTTGTTCTCACATTGAAAGTGACATTTCGATTATACTTCAAGATAATTCTAGTTGTCTTCCTTCGTCTTGCTGTGTATATCGAGTTACTCTGAACATTCACTATAACCCAAATAGTCGTTATAATAATGAGAGGCAGCCAAAATATTTTCTTTCGAGAAGAGTAAAATGAATCTCCTGCTAATATTAGAAGCTACAATTCACAGAATGGACAAATAACTGGAACTGATATTGATATAAAAATAACTTTCCATTAAATCTTTAGTAAGGGCCGAATTTATTCTTGTCTACGTTTAAAGTCATATAGTAAAGATTAATTACTCTCAGATTGGTATTATTAACTGCGATTCTTAAACATATTATTAAACACATTCGCGAAATCTTTTCTAAATATATCTAATTTTCCGCTATACATACTGCGCGCTATTCAGAGCTGGATGTCTCATAAAGGTTTTCCTTCAAGGTAAGAATTTTATTTTATTTCATCTTATTCTAGAAAGCTTGTCTAGCTATTGAAATATTCAAATATTTTATTTCCATATTGCTTTTCAAAAAGATCTCTATTGTGAGTGAGAAAGTGTGTGTGTGTGTTTGTGTGTGTGTGCGTGTGTGTGTGTGTTTGTGTGTGTGTGCGTGTGTGTGTGTGTTTGTGTGTGTGTGTGTGTGTGTGTGTGCGAGTGCGTGTGCGTGCGTGCGTGCGTGCGTGCGTGCGTGCGTGTGTGCGTTTTGCCGATGCCTATTGATATATCGGCTATGGATAAAAACACCGGCTTGAAGGAAAGAAAACAGTACTTTACGAACGCTAGCGATGAGACATGTTCGTTCTACATCAGGATACAGACATTTGCTTGTCACTATCGCTATCAGAAATGCAGTGGATAATGAATAGTTCGTAGAAAACCTGTAACCAATACCTCTATTGTGCACAAACTATTATAGAACGTAAACAAATATAATACCACCGAGTTAAAATTATCTTTCATCGTTCCAGAAACGATAAAATATATACCAATCAAGTTTTGCAGTCGACTTATACGATATTGATTTTTCTCAAATATATAGTCCTACACCTGTATTGAAATCCACTCATCATTATTGTCATGAGAATTAAGTTGATGAATTGGAAGAAACATTAGGAATAGAATAGAATATAATATCTGACTGCATTATGTTCTCACTCGAGCCAGCGAGGTATCCACAATGTGGCCAATCAGTCGACTAGAAATGTCTGCTAAATCTTTCTCATATCACTCCCTAACGTCTTACATAAGGAAAGGAAACATGTCATACATAGCACTAAAAGCATGATGTTTACAGATAGATCCATTTGAACATACGTCTAATCCGGTAGACCTTGGGGTAGATAACAATTATGGAGTTTTTACCCTATTACTCAGCCTACTAGAAATATCGGCTGGATCTTCCAAATTGTATTCTACCAGATGTCGTTCCTATTCTTTCTCAAAAAGGGATGCCATGCTACGTGCATGCGAAAATTATACGTCTGTATGAATAAGATTAGAATATATTTGTAATATTTTACACTTTCACGGTTGACTTTGGAACTAAATAATGATAAAACAACAAAACTTAGGGCGTATATCCCTTACAACAGTTTATGGGCACCACAGAGATGCTCATGTCACTTTCAGATTAATATTGTTGTGGATATAACTTGAATGGACTGGATAAGTGAAGCAATACAGCTAGTCAAAGTTTTCGCTATACCTTTATGATACGTATCACAAATTATATTCTGAAGGAAAGAAGGAAATATAGTTAGTTTCATTGTGGGGAAGAAAAGACATTGATACAATAAACATTGCTGCAATAAGAATCTCCAATGTGGTTAGATTGAACGGTCTTGTGTCGAGGTGAGATAGTTGTAATACGGCACTTGGTGTTGAGCCAACAACTTGCTCTTGGGCACCATTAAAGGAGTTCACTCTCTCTCTTACGCATTCGGCCTGGATCTCGTGAGTTATTTTATCCTCTTTAGCCCCATTTAGTCTGTGAGTTCTTGTAAGTAGGCATGAGAACTGTCCTTTTACCATTAGAATATTTAAAAATAAAAAAAATTAATGTTGTCTGCATAGCTCTGTAGGCAGGTCCTCTGCCTCGTAATCTTCGTTTCATGAATTTACGTCCATTTGTGGTTGCAAATATTTTTACAAGATGGTGGGTTGGTAGAGTCGCTAGAACGTCGGTTGAAATTCTGTGAGGTTTTTTTTCTGAAACTTACTGATTTTATTGTAAATCCCAGCAAGGTAAACTTTATCTTTCACCAATCCGGGGAATATAAATTATTTACCACTCTTGGGAAATTGACTGGTGACAGAATTAAAGCATAGAACAGGATGTTTTGTGGTATTTCTTAAAGCTCTTTGAATCCAAAATTCGACTAATATTTGGGCAAATTTAAAGGAACTACCTTCGCTGCAAGCATTTCCGCCGCGCATCTGGTCTCTGGCTTGAGGATACATAGCTCCCTTTTTTCCACCAATCACAGAGACCCAGTAAAATAGCCTTACTCGGGCTTATTAGTACGACAGACTGGCTTCATGATAGACAATTTTTCCACGGACAGTGCTACCATGCGCATTACAGAACACAATAATGTGCATAATATATCATTTAATTATCACATATATATATATATATATATATATATACACATGTACATGAATTAAAAGCACCCTGTTGAATACGATAAGCAATAAAAGAGAAATACAATTTTGAAATTCATTCTTTCTGAGCGGCCTGGTGTTTGGGGACGCCTGTACTAAAACATCATGACAGCGAATTAATGCGACACGAAACAATCGATGAGAATTAGGAAATGTCAGAATGTGAAAGAAATCAATTAATATTAGTCCTGAAACATATCTTCTCATTCAGATGAAATATGGTGAGATCAAATAATCTAAATGTGGTTGTGCTATAATAACACTTTATTTACTAGTTCAGTTTAGTAATTGCTTGCATGTTGTTCTGCATGAATAGCATTCCAATATTATTACAGACGTTCGGTATATTTTTTTCACTGGTCAACAAAGAATGGCAATATTTGAGGTTTAATTACGGCAGTCATGTATGTGCCAGATTATCAGCTTGTCGCAAAATATGTGTTAACAGCTAATTCCATCAATAAAGAACTTTCAAACGAATTGTTTGAAAAGATAAGATATACGAATAATTAAACGTATTTAATATATAGTATATATAATGTGTAATACAATATATTACGTTAATACTATAAAGCAGCGAGCTCGAAGAATAGTATGTACGCGAGGCAAATACATAGCGGTATTTCATCTGCTTTTACGTTCTAAGTTCATATTGTGACGAGTTCGTCTTTCCCTTTTATCCTTTTAGGGTCGATAAAATGTGTACCGTTGAGCACTGGGGTCGATGTAATCGACTTACCCGCCACCAACACCGAAATTGCTAGCCATGTGCCAAAATTTGAAAGCTATATTACAAGGCGTAATCTAGCAGAATAATTATTATGCAGGACAATGTATTTAGCGGCAATTTGTCTTTACATTCAAATTCCACTGAGGTAGACTTTGCTTTTCATCCCTTCGGGGTCGATTCAATAAGTACCAGTTGAGCACTGGGGTCGATGTAATCGATTTACACCAACCCCAACAAAATTGCTGGCCTTGTGCCAAACTTTGAAATTTATATATTAGTATTGCAGTACATATCTCGTTGTCTGGCTGACCGTTGGGTCACCATTGATGACTTTTTGAACAGATACCTCCACCACCTCTATCTTCTGACTCTCGCACTGCGTCTCGCGTCTTTAGGCCTGTCCACTCACAGATGTTGTTTTCCCACTTCTTTCTCTGTCTGCTACCTTTGACTGTTCCCCGAAGGATTGTTTTGGCCATCCCTGATGAGCGTGTCGCATATTAGTAATAGCAATATATATTGCATTAGACATTATTTACATTATTTACAATTGACGGATATTTGTCCTGATCTTGTTTGTTGTTAACACAACGTTTCGGCTGATATACCCTCCAACCTTCATCAGGTGTCTTGGGGGAAATTTCGAATCTGGGTTCTCATTCCTAAGGTATTTTTCGATGTTGTGGTTGTTGCTGTTATTATTATTATTATTATTATTATTATTATTATTATTATTATTATTATTATTATTATTATTATTATTATTATTCAGGTCACTGCCTGGAATCGAATTCGGAATCTTGGGGTTGCTCTTAACAACAACAAAAATAACAACAACAACAACAACAACACCAATAATAATAATAATAATAATAATAATAATAATAATAATAATAATAATAATAATAATAATAGTATAATAATGACATCGAAAAATACCTTAGGAACGAGAACCCAGGTTCGAAATTTCCTCCATGACACCTGATGAAGGCTGGAGGGTGTATCAGCCGAAACGTTGTGTTAACAACAAACAAGATGACAAATTGTCAATTGTAAATAATGTAAATAATGTACATAATTCCTCATCTCTTAAAAATAGAACAGCATATTGTATTAGTATTGCATATTTTTCATTGAGGGACGAGATTTATTTAAAGCAGATGTTCTAAATGAAAAACTGAACACAGAATATTCATTTAAACAGAAATCAAAAACAAACATAATGTATAATTTCAACTTGAGAGTTGCTTTTATGCTTGAGAGTCGTTATTCCTCTTTCTAAACACTGACAGGCGAGAAAACATGAAACTAAAACTTGTGAAGAAATCATGCCGAGTGCCAAGTTTGCAATGAAACAACACCTTGCAATCGTGAAGCCAAAATAATACAACCTAAAAAGGAAATTTATAGTCATTACAGTACACATAATAGCGTTTTAAAATATATGCGTCAGACAGGCTTTCACACAATTTTCCCCCTAATTAACCTCTCAGACGCACACACACGAATACACACACACACACACACACACACACACACACACA
>NC_068984.1:64296466-64299054 GCF_001194135.2 Octopus bimaculoides
ACACACACACACACACACACACACACACACAATCATATTGTTTTGTTAGTTCGAAGTTTCTAAGGCATTTCCATTTAGGGCAAAGAAATCAATATTTCAACAGTAGAGTTTTATGTTATGTTGTTTGATTAGTCACTAGTTTACTACAGCTTTAATCCTATTTCCTTCTTTGCCAATTATGTAAACGACGAAGTCAATAAGTGATAAATATATTTTTTTATGAGAAAACATATAAATGTATGTGTGTGTGAGTGTGTATGTTTGGGTACGTGTTGGTGTGAGCCTGTATTTGTCTGTGTGTGTGTGTGTATGTGTTTGGTGGATGTGTATATATCACCGACATGCATTTATTAATCGTGTACTTCTGTCTCTATGTAACTGGACATACATAAGTTGACTCATACATATTTATTCATGTATTAGGCGGAGATTCTTCAACACGCAGACATACATATACACATACATATTATAGACAGATCGATAGATAGATAGATAGATAGATAGATAGATAGATATACGGGTAGTCATGATGGGTATAGTGTCACATGATAGGTATACTGTGTCATTTTGATAACATGCACTACTCTCTCAGTCAACAACATTAACAACTTTGTGCAAAACCAAATATATGGCACCCTAGTTTTAATACCAACTTGAACTTCTAACTTGTTTTCTCTTGAGGTCTCTGGGTAAGACTTGAAGTCAACTTGTACAAATACAAAGCAAAAGTCAAACATATAATAATAATACTTTCTACTATAAGCACAAAGCTTGGCTTTTTGTCGGGAGGGTCGATCACATCGACCCCAGTACTTGACTGATAATTTATCGACACCGAAATGATGAAAAGCAAAGTCGACCTCGGCAGAATTTGAAACTGAATGATAAATTTCAATTATCTCTCTCTCTCTCTCTATCTTTCTTGTGTTCGTGGTTCTGAGAGTTATTATGATCTAATTCCGTTATGGGTAAAACTCTATACGCCAAAACCTATACACCAAAACGATGCACAAAATATTCGGGGTAAAATAAAACCCTATTGGATAGAAAAATCGAAGGCTGACCATGCAGCATGAACCCACATCTACTGTAGATCTAACCGACATTCTACCACTAGACCAAAGCAATTTTTTATGACATCAGCAACAAACAATTCACGCTAACAAGCAAGAATAAAGTTTCTAAAATGGACAGAGGTTTGCGTTCGTCAATTAGTAAAACGCTTTTCATCTACACAGAAGATGTGGGTTCGAACTTCACAGTTACCCTTAAATTTTTCTCCCTATCCATAAGGGTTTTATTTTCCAACCCAACAATTACATGCTTTGATCTACAGTTTTATATCTTCTTTGAGAACCACCGTTTTAAATCAATTATTTCACGTAACCTCGAAAGTATATAAATTCCTGTGACGTCAACAATATAAACGTAATGTCTTTTCTTACCTAATGGTGGCAACGGTGTACTTAATTAGAAGGATATGTGTTACTAAATCTCAGTGCACTAGCTATACATGTGATGCCTTCGCTCGCTTGGCGGTAGCAGACGATGTATCTAATTAAAACGTTGTGCGTTATTAAATCCCACTGCTCAAATATTCTTGAATACAAAATGAGTTTTAATGCAACTGGAAAACGATGCTTAAAAGATTGGCTTTTATGAAGTTAATGTTTCAATTAGTACAACGATTTAAAAAAAATTCAAGAGATTACTAAACATTTCTGCTGATAACTTTAAGATCGGTAGTTAACGAATAGCTTGTAGCGAAATTTCTTCAACTTTCTGGCATTTGCATAATCTGACAGCTGCATAAGCCTTTAATTTAATTTGCGTTTAAGTGTAATGCATTAACTTAGACATATTTTGCAAGAAGTTGAGAGCTAATCAAATTCTTCTTTTTTCCAGTCTGAACTAGGTGTAGCATTGTTATAAATAAGGGGATATTTCGTAGATTTTAATCTTGTTACTGGTCACCAGATTCTGAGAATAACTTTATACAAGCTTGTTACAGGCGTAAAGTAACATAGAATATGGGAGACTTTTCCTCCAGCAACAACAGAGTCTATTATAGGAAAGTAAATCAATATACAGCAAGAACAGTATTCCTATTGGGTACACTTCTGTTCGTTCGCAAACTTTTAAACTAACATCAAATGTATACACATACATAAACGTGAGTTTATATACACAAACACACGAACAGAAACACAGAAACGCACTCATACATACACGTATATTTTATGTGTGAGTGTATATAAATGTGTGGGCATAAGTATATTAGCGTATTTCAGCATGTGTATGAGCTCTTCATTCCTACAAAGGTTTATTGGATTTAGCATCTCTCTTTTCTCGTAATTCGTGCTTCAAACCAGTAACCACACTCCCATAGATGCAACAGAGTGCTATAATCTGGTATAGTTCTCATGAAAATCGAATATCAAATCCATCAGAAATCTGGCCCCAACTATATCTACAACATTTGACGCCGGAGATTTCTGGTGTCTTCAATATAAACACACACACGGTAATGTTTGTATGCATTAGGAAATAAATGTACATAAGTACGTAGCTACATATGTATATATATA
>NC_068984.1:64305430-64306330 GCF_001194135.2 Octopus bimaculoides
ATCTCCCCCTTTCTTAGCTCTCCTGAAATAAGAATTTCTAACTTCCGGTCAGTCATTGTTATGATCGGCCATTATTATGATTGACCGTTGACTGAACACTATTCAATTTTTTTTCTCCGTGTTTTTCTCCTTGTCTCCGTATTCTTTCTGTTGAAGAGCGTAGCTCGAAACGTCAAAGACTTTCCGTATTCCCGAGCGTCATACTAATATATACTTTTGTTATTTACACCACCTGTCCTCGTCTGTTGTTATTTTTTGTATATTCTCTCTCATATATATATATATATATAGTTAGCACACATAGAAGCGCTTAAATGCGTGCATGATGCATGTATTTGCGAATGCGTTTGCATTCATATAAGCGCGTACGCGCGGACGTATGTAAAATTGTTTGGGCATGCTGATGACTCGGCATTGGCTCATGCATAACATGATCTGTTTAAGCAGAAATATGAAATGTATCCACATGTAGCATTATTTATGGCTCAGTTAATGCATGTGTCATTGCAATATATATTTCGGAAGGTTTCTCTAAGCCGTGTCTCTTATTGGGTTTCTGAAATTCACCATCAAACATCTGATTTTAGCTCCTTTTGTTAAGTTCACAGAAACACACCAATCGGAAGAATATATTTGGAATATGGTTTTCATATGCATAAAAAGCAATTTAAATTTGAATATCTACAGTATTTACGTAACGAAAGTTTCGAATATCAAGCTGCAGAAATTTCTTTCTCACTTCAGCCATACAACTGTATCTACGTAATCCATTCCATTCTGGTATTTTTCCGAACTCATTTTTACTTGTATTATCTCACTACATACATACATATATGTGTGTGTCTGTGTGTTCATATATCTATCTATCTATCTATCTATCTATCTATATATATATATATA
>NC_068984.1:64306903-64310022 GCF_001194135.2 Octopus bimaculoides
CGATGACATCAAGACACAAATCTGAGTTAGTTTATTTGTACTGTGTCCGTTAAATTATTCCTAGTCTCCTAGCTAAAACTCCAAAGAACATCGCTCCATACAGTATTTATATTTTCCCTTTTTTTTGTTCCAGTGAACTCTCTATCTATATATCTATTTATCCCCCTCTCTCCCCCTCTCCTCCTCCCTCTCTCTCTCTCTCTCTCTCTCTCCCGTTGTCCGCTTTTTCTTTCCTTCTTCTCTCTGCTCTCCTCATTATTACTTTTTTCCTTCCTGAATTCTCTCTATTTCCCATGTCCTTAATGAACATACCATCAAAACAATCAATATAAATGTTTAAAAATAAAAAACAAAAACTTGCAATACGAGGCTAATTTCTGTTTGGGAGTCATTCAGCCTTCCAAAGGTGACAGCAAAAGTTTTCTCTTTAATCACATCTTAGCGTCTTAAAAAAAAGAGGAAACATTGAGTAATGTAGTTCTAGATATATCAGATACCTTATTTATAAATAAAATAAAAACATATGATTAAAGCTGGGCCACCTTTGATCATAGGGCTGACGGATTATAGCTGTCTTGGTTCTACACATTAACACATTCTCTTGTCTGAGACAAGCAATTAAAATCGTCAGAGTTATTACAAATTGAAGCTCACGCAATTACTGATATCTCTTCCGGGATTCTGACATTCATAACATAAGAAAACCATTAAATATATAGTACAAGGTCCCATAATTGTTGACGGTTGTTCCTCAAGATATGACGTTTATACTGGCACTGAATTGGTCACGATGACAAGGGTTCCAATCAAACCGATCAACGGAAAAGCCTGTTCATGGAATTAACGTGCAAGTGACTGAGCACTCCACAGACACACGTACCTTTCACGTGGTTCTTATGGAGATTCAGCGTGACACAAAATGTAACAAGACCGGCCTTTGGATCACATGCACAAACCATTTATGCCAGCTCAGTGTACTGGAGCAACGTGAAATAAAGTGCCTTGCTCAAGGACACAACGCGCTGCCCGGTAATCGAACTCATGACCTTACGATTTTGAGCCGATTATCTTAACCGCTAAGCCACGCACCTTCACATATGATGTTTATACCATGAGGAAAAAAAATTTTCTCTTGAGTTCTATATTTTCTCTTCAGAGCCAGAAATATTTCAGTTCCGACCAGGTACTGAATCTCTTCAAATTTCATGTAAAAGTCACGGCAATACACTGCCTTCACGTTTACAAAGTTACAACCAGACACTATAACATTCTTGCCCGTATACAAAATAATATGCGGCTGATTGTCATACACTTACTCACCAAACTTTAGCCCACAAACTCGCTTCTCACTCTGCTTCATAATGTCGCACGAACAGTTTCTCCTCTTCACACTTAGCTAGTTGACTTCCGTGTCTCCCCTTCTCGTACTCAATTCTACTTAATCCATTTCGTACGCTTTGGTAGTCACAATTTTCAGTCCTTACCAAGAACGTCCACTCTCTGGAATTTCCTTAAAACACACACGCACATTCACACAAAGAGATACATACATACATAGACATACTCAGACAGCCACGCATACACATACATACACATTCACACACACATACAAATACACACACATACACATTCACACATAGATACCCATACATGGACAGAGACACGAACACGCATACATACACATTCACATGCACAAACACACACACATACAAACACACACACATACAAACACACACACATACAAACACACACTCATATATTGAGGTATGGATTTACATCTGATGAAACTAAACCTCAACTGCAGTATCAAACTATTAAACTACAGTATTAGTAATTCTGCAAAGGTCATGAAAACAGTCCTTCACTTACGGTGGAAACTATAAAAGACTACACACGATTGAGGTTAACCCGAAATAAAAAAAATTAAACAAATAAAAATCGAGGTAGTAATATTGTAACAGAAATCAATGAAAGCAATGTAGCAAATTGCGCACCTCTCAACCAAGTTCACATTACACCTACATATCCATATTTTCTTGTATAATTATTACGTAATTCATAACTGAAAGACATTATATTTATCAACGTTGGAATATGCATAACAAACGGAAGATGATCAATGCAATAATTGACTGCTGTTCATTAGAGACATGACTCAAAATATAAAGAATATAGAAAGAGAATTTAGTCATGACATGCAATGAGTGAAAATAGCAACATTTCAATAGTGTCCTACATTCAGGAAATTCTAAATCTGAATACTCGTGAAGAAATTGTTATTAATTATATGCATATCTCAGTATAAAAAGCATCCTTTTTTTTCCCTTCCGGAAGAAAGATCATAGTTGATCTGATCATACGCTAAAGATAAAATTGTATTCGGGTTAAGGGTAAAGTTATTAGCACGCTTTTGCAATTATTTCGCTTTTGCAAATATTTCGCTCGCTGAGATATTAATGCTTTATGCCCATAAGTGGTGTTCAATACAAACAAAACACTAGGCAAGTATACCATCAACTCAATCAGCTGCTTGCTTCCCACGCAGTTCTACAGTCGACAAAAGCAGCTCTATTTTACATATTTCAAAGAGACTTTTTTTTTTTTTCCACAAGCGTGTTATTTTAAGAAGTGTGACTCTAGTTTACGATTTTCAATTTTCATGACAAACAGCCTTGGACATACAATGGATAGGAGAATCTATGTTAGGTGAATATATTCCTGCATGGTATTGAAACCTGTCAAACTAAGCTTATAAGGCTGACCGTTAACCATTGAATGATGCAGGAAATTAAGAAGAGCTGTTCATTGTTATTCCGTTTGTTAGTCATTTGTTATGCTAAGGAGGGAGTGGAAGCGCAATGGCCCAGTGGTTAGGGAAGCGGACTCGAGGTTATAGAATTGCGGTTTCGATTCCCAGACCGGGCGTTGAGTGTTTATTGAGCGAAAACACCTAAAGTGCCACGAGGCTCCGGCAGGGGATGGTGGCGAACCCTGCTGTACTCTTTCACCACAACTTTCTCTCACTCTTACTTCCTGTTTCTGTTGTGCCTGTAATTCAAGGGGTCAGCCTTGTCACATTGTGTCACGCTGAATCTCCCCGAGAACTACGTTAAGGGTAC
>NC_068984.1:64310556-64312027 GCF_001194135.2 Octopus bimaculoides
AAATACATACATGTGTGTGTGTGTGTGTGCGTATGTATATATAGGACGGACTTCTTTCAGTTTCCGTCAACTAAATCCACTTATCATCATCATCATCATCATCATTATTATTATTATTAGTAGTAGTAGTAGTAGTATTGCCTTTGCACAGCTTCTAACGCTGGAGATGTACTACAGTGTCAGCTGTTCACTACCAGTGAACTAAGGTAACAACTTTTATTTTTCGAGCACCTTCCAGCGTATTCGAGAGGTTCCAAGCAGTGCTGTTTTCTGCAAGTGCTCCAACCTTATTGCAGTCCCTGTTTGTTTCATGTACTTCTCGTGATTTTTACTCACTGCTCCGACAATTATTGGTACCATTACCACCTTTTTCATCGACCACAACTGCTTTACCTCCCAAGCTAACCTGTCATACTTATCGACTTTTCTTTCTTCCTTATCGCATACCTTGTTGTCATCTAGGCATGATTTTTCAATAACCCAACATCGTTTGCTTTCTTTCTCTATCTCATGGTCACGCTGAATCATTGTAACCTAATATGCGCAAACATGTAAGTATATATATATATATATATATATATATATATATATATATATACATACATACATACACACACACATACACGCACACACACATACACACATATACAGACCAGCAGAAGCACAGAGATGTATGATATCGCGAAGCTGTATTGAGAAATAATGTGTGCGTGAGTGGAAGAGAGAATGTATGCATGTATATCTGTAAATACACACACACGCACACACACGCACTCACACACACACACACACATACACACACACATACGGATACATACTTACAAACACACACATTTATAGGAGAATGTGTGACAGAGACAGATATGTAGTGACTGATAGAGGCACACATAAAGTGGCATTTAGAGATACAGATATGTATGTGTATGTGTTTGTACATGTGTATATGCGTGTGCATGCGTGGATGCATAGCTCACTTTATACATATTTGATCGTAGAGATCACTTACCTTTTAACCTAACATTTCATTCACTTTTTTCAGCGCTACATATTGCATGTTACAGAGGATGGGGAAATGACCTTCCAGCTTCTGAAACCTTGTGACGCCAACTGAAATTTCTTTCATAACGAGCCAGTTTCATGAAGGATTTCACAAAGGCTTAGATATCGTTTTATATGAAGTGGACATAAAACGTCGGCAAAAATATAGATGCATCCTCAAATGAACAACAATTACTGTCACACACTTGACAATCTGCTGCATGACATCCATTCTAGTTTATCGGCAAATGAGTATATTACAAAAACCAAATATCAGCGATTTATGGATTTCTAAATATATCTAGTGTTACTTTATCAAAGTTATACATAAATGTTAATTTAATGATATCTACTTTTAGAATATAGATGCGCTAATATGCACACACGCAACAGCGACAGAGAGACACGTACAAATATATACACACACACACAC
>NC_068984.1:64312404-64313250 GCF_001194135.2 Octopus bimaculoides
TATATATATATATGCACATACCTACTTATAGACATACATACCGCTCTTTACGAAACATTCGAACTCAATCTTGAATCGACTTCCATCTTATACAAGCGCACGTACACACGCATACACACATATACACATAGATACACACGCATATACACACACACACACGTACACACACACACACACACACATATATATATATATAAAGCCTTGTGAGTGGATTTGGCAGACAGAAACTGAAAGAAGCCCATCCTGTGTATACATGTGTGTGTGCGCGCGCGAGTGCATGTGTGTATGTGTGTGTTTACATGTATTTGTGCTTGTTTCTGCGTTTAGTCCTCTACTCACCATCACTTGACAACCGATGTTGGTATGCTTATGTGCCCCTAACTAGCGGTCCCTCAAAACTGACCGACAGAATAAGTACTTGGCTTACAAAAAATAAGTCATGGGGTCGATTTCTTCGACTAAAACCACTTGAGAATGTGCTCCAGCATGGCCTTAGTCAAATGACTTAAACGTGTAAAATAACAAAAGAATATATGCATATATATATATATATATATATATATATATATATATATATATATACACACAGACATACATATATTTACTACTTATATATATGCTCGAAATACGAGAAAAACAGCCAACAACTGATGAAGGGTCGTTCCGTATATTGTTTGTCGTGTTTTCCATTTTGTCTTTCATTGTTCAAAAAATAGTTCATATTAAATGTACTCGTACTTCGTATTTTTTGTTGTACACGTTTCATGACCTCTTGTGCCCACTTATGCATATATATACGTATAGATGAAAGTATATATATATACGTATGTATATATGCATATATAT
>NC_068984.1:64314781-64318042 GCF_001194135.2 Octopus bimaculoides
ATATATATATATATATATATATATATATATATACACTACTATTACTACTACTACTACTACTAAAGAACAGAGAAATCAGCTCACAATACCCTTTCCCTGAATTCCTGGAAGAAGCGTTCCTTAAGCCAGGGTATTGAAATATAAGGCAGAGGTAAAAGCCATCATGCTGCCTTATTTCTTATACCTTGCACTGCTTTAGCGTTATTAAACAAAATTTATACCGGTTGGATATTCCTAGAAAACAAAATTTCATTTCCATTCCTCTGCGCAATTCCTGAAACTAAATGCTGGAAATAGGAATAAATACTAGTGAAACTGAATTATAGCAGACAAGAATACGCTATTGTAATTCCTGAATTATTCAGTCAGTCGACGAAATTCTTTCCTAAACGTAAAATCGTGAAATATATTCATTCTATATTATATATATAGCTGTGTATACTTTCTTAAGACTATACATACATACATACATACATACATACATACATACATACATACATACATACATATACATACATACATACGTGTATATATATATATATATATATATATATATATATATATATATATATATATATATATCCATAAATATGTTTGCGTATGTGCAAGTGCGTATGTATGTATATACATGTACAGAGATAGATAGATAAATAAATAGATAGATAGATAGATAGATAGATAGATAGATAGATAGATAGATAGATAGATAGATAGATAGTTGTGTGCTCATATATATATTGGTGGATATTTGTACATGCTCTAATACACGTTGTTTATATAAACATGCACTCTTGTGGTTAAGTTATATTCCTTATATATTTATATAATATTTGTTTGTGCGAGCTAGAAATTCAATCCCCACACTTTATCTCTTAACATTACATACACTATACTTATGTAATATTCATAGAGTATGTTTTCTAGAATTCCCTCCTTGCATTAATATTCTAGCTACGTGAAAGCTAACTTCTGTATATGATAATTAGTTATTAGACAAACATACACGCATACATACATACATACATACATATATGCATGCATACATATACACAGACACACATACATACATACATACATACATACATACACACATATACACATATACATACATACATACATACATACATACATACATACATACATATGCAAATGCATATTACACTGACATCAATCAAGTGGATTAAATGCGTGCTATAATGTGAACATTTGAGGTAAAATGGTGGTTTATTGATTATGTTATTCATATTTTATATATTATTCCACATAAACTTGGAGCCTTTTTTACAGAAGATTGGTTAAGAAGATTCCTGTCGATCATATATGTGTTTAATTGAAATTTAAGACGTAAATTTAGCAAATTAAGGTTGCACTAGAGGTTATTACCTTTGTTAACATCAATCTAACATTATACCGCTAACACTTAACCAAGACGTCTTCTTTAGAAAGGGCCTGTTATTTACATTATAGTGTATTTTATAATGTCTTTCGTCAAGAAGAATTTTTCGCTGGCGATTCGTACGCAAAATATCGATTTTTCTTTCTGCGTGCACACAGTTTCTAGGCAGATGGTAACACATTATATCACACCCTTAAGCTTCAGTTTACATGCGTAAAACACAAGCAATATAGACATTCAATGTTTTAAATCAGTGGTTTTCTTCAGCAGTAAAAAGCTGAAATTGTTTCATGCAAAACCTCGCACAGCAGACTTCTCCTTCACCTTTTCTCTCTTTCGCTCACCCTCTCACTCCACCTCTCTCCCTCCCTCTATCTCTCTCTCTCATTCATTCTCTTCCTCTCCCTCTTTCTTTCTCTCGCCTAGAAGTTACTTCGTTAATTACCGCGACAAGCATTAATTGTTAAACAATCATCGAAAGTTCAGTGACGTCATCATACATTTTTTTTTCTGTTTCTGTAACTGTTTCTACAACAGTTTCTACTTCTCTCACATAAGTAATAAGTCTAACACCTCCTCCTCCAAAACTAGTTGATGTATCAACTAGTTCTTCTCTTCTTCTAGGCTCTATTCTCTCCCTTGCATCCTCGGTTTAAATGCGTCTCCAATCATTGCTCCCAAAAGCTATAATCATACGGAGATCCACCTCTGACTGCGTTGTTGCTCTCATTCGGTCGGCGATGAATCTTCAGTGAAATGATCTGTGACCAATGACTTTCAACCTACAACCACCTCATCTTCACACGTATATATATAAATATATATATGTGGGTATGCGTATTTAGCTATATATATGAGTTGCGATGTGTGTGTATATATATGTATGTGTGTGTATATTTACTGAATGCTGCACAAGGAACCCGAGAAAACGTCTTCCGTATATCTACGGAAGGAGAAAGTATAGTTCCTCAACTAATGACACACTGAATAGAAAAGGAAGCTGCAACCACTATGGAAATTCGGATTAAAAGACATTTTTTTTCTCTAATACTACATATTTAAACTAATATATATTGTAGCATGTTGTAAGTAAACCAATGCAAATTTGACATTCTTACCTGAGTTTTCAAATAAAGTAAACTCAATATCATTTTGTAAATAGCTCTTTTATATTTTCTATCAACAACAAACTTATCACGCTTCTAATTTCAAATGAGTTCATCCGTTTCAAACTGCATCTATGCTGCATAACTCTAGTCTTGATATTATTACATTATCTGTGAAGTATAAATGTTTAATAGATTCAATCGATTGACTATTTTCTCAGACAACAATAATAAATCAGAAAATCAGTCATCATGAGAGAATATGAAGGTGGAAAACTTTGAAAGCAAATATCGAATTATAGTCTAGCGAAGAATATATTTGTTATATGGGTGCATATATATGTGTGTGTGTGTGTGTGTGTGTGTACATATGAGTGCTTTTGTTTTATGATTCAATTATTTTTATTTATATTCATAAACTTTATTTTTATTTTCCATTCTTCTTTTCTTCCTTTTATTCATTTTTGTTTATCCTTTGTTGCTTCAGACACATATTTTTCCATTACTATTTTTTTAATGACCAGCAACATTGTTCTAATTCAAAAACCGCTCAGGTCTATCACATTTGTCATAAATACACCAATTTGTAAATTTTCCGTTTTCAGTTGCGGGATCAGTGAGTATATTTGTGAAACACCGATGTAACAATTGAGAATAATCTTAGTATGAGGTTAGGTAATTTCATTACCATTGTATTAGTTAATCTGCATCCTCTTTATAAATTCATATATATATATATATATATATATATATATATAT
>NC_068984.1:64318650-64319140 GCF_001194135.2 Octopus bimaculoides
CTTCCATATGGGTGAGATATTGTACAGCTTAGTTCTGTTAAATTCATCAGTGCAACCTGCATCTCAGATGTCTCGTTTTAAATAAGATACTTCGCTACATCTACTTTATTTCGCTTGTGGTCGTCCGTAAGATGTTGACTGTGTAGCACTGGTGGATGCAATACAAAGAGCTATACAATATCCCACCCGTAAGCGACAGATCGAAACGATCGTTGTGTTGAATAAAGACTCTTGCTAACTTCAGTTTTCGTTTCTCTCATTCATTATAATCTCAATGAACACTTAGATCCAGTGACAATTATATCATAACCGCCAATGACATCCGGTAGCTTAACCGGCTTCAGTGCTTTAATCGACACACTACTAGACATATACACACAAAGTCAAAATAATATATATGTCACTTTAACGAAATTCCTTACACATATGCACACACATATACCCACATTCACACAAACATACTTAGCGTGAGCTATATATATATATATAT
>NC_068984.1:64319817-64321842 GCF_001194135.2 Octopus bimaculoides
CCTTTATCTTATTTCCGACCACTGGCCGACTACACGTGCGGAGACAGCCAAAGGAATCATTTGACCCAGAGTGCCTTCTTCTACTTGTTAAACATATAGAGGACCATCTGTGATGATCTGGAGGGGGGGTCTATATATTGAAGATCTGCCGGCCCAATGGTTTCCCTTCATGGCAGAGTTAATAGTCAAGACTATTTAAGCATTTTATCTGATCAAATTCATCCTTTGGTTGCAGAACTCTTTCGGGAGAGAAATGCAATCTTTCAGGATGATAATGCACCAATTCACACAGCTAAAGTTGTTACTGAATGGCATGAGAAACATTCTACTGAAATTGAACAACTTATCTGGCCACCACAGTCCCCAGATCTCAATTTTATCGAACATTTATGGTGCATTTTTAGAAAACACAAGTAAGGAGTCGATATCCTCCAGCATCATCACTACAAGAACTGGAGACCGTTTTACTGAAGAATGGCAAAAATTCCTTTGGAAACAATTCAAACTTTATACGAGATCATATCTTGTAGAATTAAAGCTGTAATTACTGCCAAAGGTGGTCCTACTCCACATTATAATAAATTTGCTTGAAATTTGAAGGTGCTTCCATTATTTTGTTCAACCCCTATATATATACACACATACGCGTGCACACACGCACATACGCACGTACGCACGTAGATAGATAGACAGACAGACAAATATACAGACAGATAGATAGATAGATAGATAGATAGATCATGGTGGGTGGGGGAGTGGGATATCTGAGGTGGGGTGTGGATGGAGGGGGTAACGGTGAAGGGAGAACGTGGGTAGGGATAAAGAGAGGAAATAGGTGTCTGGACAAAAGACGAAAGAAGAGGTGGGTAGGAGTGAACAGAGGAAGTTGGTGTGAGATGAAGAGAGGAGAGTAGAGGAGGTGAGTCAAAAAAAGAGAGGAGGGGAGTTGAGCCCAAGTGACGCAAAGGAGCGAAGAGAGAAGATTAATTCCTGTTCATATGTATGTACGTATGTATGTATGCACATAAACATATATGTATGTATCAAAAGTAATAATTATCGTCACTTAACGGTGCATATAAGCACTCACTAGAGAGTGATAATCATTCAATCATGATATGAACACTCCCGCTTGTGATATGAACGCGCCTACTTAAATGCATCACTACAGAGGTTCTCTCAGGGTAAATAATGCAGTATTTTGTGCTCTAACACAACATTTACTATTAAGTGGGAAGAAATATTACATTTGGATATTAAATACTGCTTCTATTACAATTAATTATATATATTGAGAGAGATATACACGCGCACACACACACATGCACACACACAAATGCACGCTCGCACAAACTCACACACATAGAGACAGAGAGTAGACAAATAGACAGATATTCATATAGCCTACTGGTGATGCAGCTTTAAACTTTAATATAGTGCTAAATGTCCCTTACTTAAGAAGGCACATAGCTAAATATACTTATATAAGTATTTAGTTGTGTATATCTGTTAGCATATGCATAAACGTTTGTTCGGTGAGAGTTAGGGTGATATTTGAGTGTATGCGTATCCATTCGAGAATGTATAGAAGTATAGAAGCCGTTATAGCCGTTAAGGTAGATATATGTGTGCGATTTAATTTAGTTTTAACATACTGCCATACACATTATCATTTGACTATTATGAACGGACAATTTTGCCTTTCATCCCTCCGCGGTCGATAAAGTCATGTAATGGCGTCGATTAAATCGATTATACCCCCTCCATTACAAACGTATGGCCTTATGTCAATGTAAGAAATCAATATTAACTCAAAAGAGAGTGGCGGATGGCATAATCGATAAAACGCTAGTCAAAATACCTTGCAATGTATATTTACGTTTCTTTACGTTCTGCATCCAAATCTTCCAAGCCCGACATGATCAGCACCAAAAGATAACAGGGACTTCGTGTGTAATCAATGTAAACACGACGAAAAGCGATTGTTGCTGTTGTTATCGTGGTGGTGGTGGTGGTGGTGGTGGT
>NC_068984.1:64322743-64325087 GCF_001194135.2 Octopus bimaculoides
AGGGGAGGAGGAAGTAGGGGAGGAAGAAGTAGGAGAGGAGGAAGTAGGGGAGGAGGAAGTACAGGAGGAGGAAGTAGGGGAGGAGGAAGTAGGGGAGGAGGAAGTAGAGGAGGAGGAAGTAGAGGAGGATCAGTGTCTGGTTAAATGTGCAAAAAGCACTTGACAAACTATCTTCTGATATGCTATGAGTTGATATCCCGCCGAGGTGAACTTTACCTTTCGGTTTCCCAGGATCGATAGAATAAAATACCAGTCAAACAGTAGAGTCGATATTATCGACCGTTCCCGACAAAGTTTCTCACCTTTTGACCATATTAAAAAAAAAATTCAGTATCAGCACAAGAGTGGTGGTTGGTAGAATCGGTTAGTGTGTCGGGCAAATTGCTTGCGCTGTTTGATTAATTTCATTATATCAGAGTTTAATCTTCCTCCCAGTGTCGATGAAATATTAGGTTGCAGATAAATACTGATACTCATCAAAATCGACTCCATCAGAGTATGCGTAAACACGAGGAACAATCGTTGTTCTCCTTTTTATGTTTGTTTGTTTTTTTATTTTATGTACTTCAATCACATGATAGGTGCAACTGAGCGGGCATATGATCAAATGCGTACAAGCAGTAAGCAACCTGTCGCTCTCCTACGCACAGAAAGCCCAGAACTGCATTAACGCGTCGTTTTCGAAGACGACAGGCTGTGATTTGAAAGTGACAGATCTCTTCCAAATCAGATCGTAGGAGCCTGTACATCTGTTATGGGCAAACTGTGACCTGTAAGACATGGTACACCAAGGAAAATTCCTTTGATTTTTTTTTTTTTTCTAGTCGTGTGCCTGCATGTCGAATGACCCTCTAAAGTAGCGTTTCGTAACCATATTTTACCTACTAACCCCTTTTATTTCTATTTTATTCAGGTGGACCATTATAACTATCCAATATGTAAAAAATCATATTATATTCTTACAATTAAATGTTATTAGGAATTGTATTAAAAGAATTTTAATATTTTGTGCATTGGAGTTGTTGGCACTCCGTCGCTTACGACGTCGAAGTTTCCAGTTGATCCGATCAACGGAACAGCCTGCTCGTGAAATTAACGTGTAAGTGGCTGAGCACTCCACAGACACGTTTACCCTTAACGTGAGTCTCAGGGAGATTCAACGTGACACAGTGTGACAAGGTTGACCCTTTGAATTATAGGCACAACAGAAACAGGAAGTAGCTTTAGGTGTTTTCGCTCAATAAACACTCACAACGCCCGGTCTGGGAATCGAAACCGCTATCCTATGACCGCGAGTCCGCTGCCCTAGCCACTGGGCCATTGCGCCTCCACTATTGGAGGAGTATAAGTGATTTATTTCACAAACTTTTACTACAAAATCTCATATAGACCCCTAGCAGTCATATGGACCCAGGTTTAGACTCTTTAGCGTGACACAGAAATTGGACAAACTATAAGAATCCTTGAATTAATGCATATACAATATTTAATTGTATATTTGTAGCTTTGTGTCAGCCTTTGTACAGCTGACAAATGGCGTATATAGTTTGTCAACTGAATGACGAGTTAATATCATAGCTTCTATGCAATCGCTTGATCTACCTCAAACTAGGAAGATCAAAATCTCCCTCAGACTTAACTCTTGAATATTTACCTAACTTCGTATATAATCTGCGTTCCATTCTCACCGGAAGTTAAAAAACATTTTCGAGATGATAAAATAATTAACATGAATTCAGATGTGTATGTCCCAGCTTAGGAATATTTTTAGCTGATTTCGTGCATAATGAGAATAAAATTTTGGCCCATGCACCGAGGAAACAAATTAAGGAGATATTTCAAATTATGGTGCAGAAATCTTCAATTGGAGGACAAGTAAGCTTCAAGTAAAATTAGTCTGCAACGAGTTTTCAATTAATATTTAGAGACATTTCACTTCAGTTATGCCACTAAGTACAGGATGAACGTTAACTTTCCCTTTTCTCTTAAAATGTGCTAAGAAAAAAATATTATTTCACAGATATCCACTGAAGGATGAAATTTTATCTGATTTATCTAGATCCAGTCTTAATTTCAAATTTTAATGCTGATTCAGTTTTATAGCAGACAAAACAAACATTCAGGATTATCGGATTCAGATAAGAACATACGTAACTGTTTTACAAATTACGCAAATGTTTTAGTTGATTCATATCATCTTTATTTTACTCAGGAACTAAAATCAAGAAGATTTTCCCTTCAGACGAAATTCAGCAGAATCAAATCGGAAGAAAAATCAGAAATGAAAGACAGAATAGATTTTTAAAAAAATAACCAACTAATTGATAATGAAGTATGTTTTTTT
>NC_068984.1:64325202-64326635 GCF_001194135.2 Octopus bimaculoides
GTGTTTGTTACAAAAATTATTTCTTTTATTATTTATAACAAAATTTGTCGAATAATGAATGAAAAGTATAGGGTTGGCAGTCAGTATGCCGCTAATGCGAAGCAATTTAAAAAGATAGTATTGAATCGCAAAATTTATCATACAAAATAATAATAATAATAATAACAATAATAATAATAATAATAATAATAATAATAATAATAATAATAATAATAATAACAATAATAGAATCGAAGCTTTTAAGATAAGCAAAGATGGAAATAAAGCAAAAGATTTGTGAAAATATTTTGGGTTTTTTATGAGTGAATGCGTAATCTCATCATTACTGATATTATGTAATAGATTTGTTTTCATGTAACCGCCAAAAATTGCAATAGGAATTATCTTAAAACAGGATTTATATCTATTCAATTATCGTTCTTGTTGGATACCGACCGACGTTGTGTTTTAACATGCACTTATGAATTTAGGGAGTTTTTCTATCGAAACAGCTTAACGAATTGAAATTACTGCAGCGAGATTTACCGATATTTTAAAGTAGGTTGCTTTTGCACTATCGCATCTGCTTCGATATTTTACTTTGTATTTTTGATCGCTCTTATTCTTCCATTCACTTTAGCTGATTTATGCTGCTATGCATAATCTTATATTACACGTTCACATCCATGCTTACATGAACACATAGATAAATAGGTGGATAAATAGATAGATAAACAAATATACATATGTGGATATGTGTGTGTGTATATATATATATATGTATGAAAACTCGTGTATATATAAATATATATATATTATGTGTGTATGTATGTGCGTGTGTGTATAATACAAGAGGGAATGAACAGGCTTTAATATAAATCATTATAATTGTCTCCGTACATTAGTATCTGTAATTGCCCGGTGTTTCACATGGTATGCGCATTATCGTTCTAATATGATCCAGCAATACCTGTATACATACAAGTGGATTCGGGAGCACCACTGTGTCGATACACAGCTATTAATTGGATCGTATAAATACATGACAGTACATATTCTGTAAAACACTAGACAATCATCGTCTGATAATAAAGCACAGAAACAATTATAGTAATTTGGATTAAAGCCTGTTCATTTCATCTTCTAGTACTAAAATTATATATATGTGTGTGTCAGTGTGGGTGTGTACAATGCTCGAACTGAGGAGTAGATAAATCACCCACAACTGATGAAGGGTCTTTTCTCTGTGTTAACATGTCCTGTTTTCCATTTTTTTTTCTCGTTGTTTACATATTTACTTGGTTTGCTCTCGTTTGTTTACGTATTTCATGCTATTTGCACCGTTCGTGACGTCCTGTACCAATTTATGCATGTACACACACACACACACACACACACACTGGTGAATTCGAGGAAACGAGTATATAAAAAGCCAACTAACCACTAGCAAGTAA
>NC_068984.1:64326645-64329225 GCF_001194135.2 Octopus bimaculoides
ACACACACACACACACATATATATATATACACGTATATATATATATTTCCATCTAGCTATCCATCTCTGTCCCTCAATCTTCTTATCCATCTATCTACTTATTTCTCTATGTGTTCAAATGTCTCAGAAATAAAAGTGAGTATGCTTGATGTGTACAAGATTTATGCTTCTTCATTCAGCGTATATTATATCTATGCATAGTGGAATCGTTTAATTGGTCTTTAAGACCGAGAACGAACCGGGAATGCACTCGCACAGATTTTGTGCTCCGCGCTGGCTGATGTATTAGTTTTACAGTACAGGGAGAAAAAGAATAAAAGAGTTATTGGCATTAATATTCACCATTCACTGGTTGAACTCCTTCAATCTGAGTACGGTTAGATAATGTGTGCAGAAATAACCCACACGAATATATGTCAAGTGTGATTTGTTTGAACATGTAAATACAGATGAACTCCTTAGGTATCTCCGCCATACTGGCGGTATATCTCATTAAGAAAGTGGAGTTGAAAGAAAACTTACTGGAGATTACATTTATATATTTGTTAGAATGCACTAAACAGGAGAGGAGACACGTGGGTTGGAGAGTCGCTCAAGAAGTCACAGGTTGTATGATGAAAGATTTCAAAGGACACTAAAGTAAGAATAATAATAAAGCTGGATTGAAGAACGTGTATATAGTGCGTGTGTTTATTTGTCAAAAAGAATTGAGCACCTGAGACATAACAATGACTGAAGATCCCTGGCAGAATATCCACGTTTTGTAATAAAGGTTTCTTGGGGAATTTCTGCTTATAAGATGCAAAGCAAAGGAAATAGAGAGCGTTCCTGAGGGGCGGGTGAGGTGAAGATATAACAACACCTGCTAACTTACAGTTCATTACAGCTACGAATTACAGCTTCGTGTATAGCAAGAGAGGAAGCAAAGACAATCAGAGTACTCAGTGCCCGCAAGATCTGAACAGCTGCAGTAGAGCAACAAGGTATACAAGAGCACTGACTGGTTCCGTGTAGTAGTGTTAGGATTCTCAAGCAATAGGCTGCTTCCAACTTTCCGCCTTGAAAGACTTGTACCAATTGATACCTTACGACCGGGAAATGATCGGGAGTTAAGTTTGAAGATCTAGTCAGTTGAATATGAATGAAGTACTAGGGGGGTGAAAGTTTAATGGACACTCTGTTCCTACATAGGTAGCTGCCTCTCATCCCTGTGTAACTGTGTTGCTTTTTCTATATTATGCACTGTATTTTAAACCATTTGTATAAGTAATATCGCGTCTCCTGAGATAAACTAATAGGTACATAGAATTAGTTTTCAATGTTTACTAGAACATAAAACTCCAACTTTATATATTTATATATCCAACCCTTGATATGATTGTTAGCGTCTGTCTATTTTCATCGTAGTATGATCTTATTTTGTTTTCCTCTTTTCATTTTAACATTCCTCTAATCTCAACTATAGTAGTACACCAAAGCGTTCTACAATAGTTCTCATTGTAGTATTCAATGTAGAATAAATCATTGTTATATCACATTCTTCATCCGATGATGGACTTCATCGCTGATATATGGGTTGCTATTGGTTGTTTTGGACAATATGCACCATATAAGCATCTATTCTTGAAACAACTGTAAGGGAATTTTTACACACCATTTTACTTCCTTCCCTCTTATGATCTATATTCATATAACATTATGTTTAGAGACATAAATGTTATAATCTAACATCAAACTAATTGCTTTGCCTGTTTATACTTTTATTCTTTTTATACTAATATGTGCATAAAATATTTAAAATAATTATCTACTAGATTATGGTTAAAAGATAACGGGTTACTCAAAGTACTCGCTCTCTGCATCCAGCACGGCTCTGGCATCTGGCGCATGCATTCCTCACATTGTCTCTAGGAACATATTCAAATACCTCCTTGAGCTTGGCCACCAACTCGGTATTGGTATTGCATGTCAGCAAACGTTTTTTCTACTACAGCTTTAATCTTTACGCTCTTCAACGCCATTTATTGTTCACCAATATATAAAGTCTTTCCCAAAGAAAAGGAGACATAAAAACCCGTCAAATTTAGCCCTAACACCCTGTATATATACGTGTGTGTGTGTGTGCGTGTGTTTGTGTGTGTGTGTGTGTGTATGTGTGTGTGTGTGCCAACATTGTTATTAGTTCAAATATGAGGCTTGTTCGAACCTGTACTAAAAGTTATTCACTGTTCTTTGTCACAGAGAAAATTTCTCGATTTAAACAAACAAGTGTGAATACGCCGAATCAGATCACAGCGCTTCCTAATCAGACAGCGGGATGTATGCATTTTGGTGTGATTATCTCCTCTTCAGCCACAAAGACTGCAATGGCAGACAAATCTTCTTTATGACATTCCCGTCATCGTTCAGTGACTGTTTACGGTATTCAATGGCTGACCGTAAATAAAATACAGTGTGACAGCGCTAAGCAGTATTGTGTATAAATACAAACTTGTATGTATATAAATATATATATATATATATGCATACAAGTTTGTATTTATACACAATATTGGTAAGCGTTGTCAGACCGTATTATTT
>NC_068984.1:64329235-64331040 GCF_001194135.2 Octopus bimaculoides
ATATATATATATATATATATATATACATCCATGCATAAATTGGTACAGGACGTCACGAATGGTGCAAATATATATATAGATATATATGCACGTGCATATACATACGCACACACACATATGTATGTGCAGGATATGTGTGTACATGTGTATGTGTTTGTGTGTGTGCGTGTGCGTGTGTGTGTGTAGGACCAATCACATTTTGTAACTCATTTAAGTTTCGTTGTCTATTTTCGGAACCTGTAGCAAATAAATTAGGGGTTATTGCTATTATTGTTAAAATTGTGACTAATATTTCTCATTTTGTTATTACTAATGATATAATAGGATAAATTAATAATGTTTTAATTTCATTGCTTGTCTAGAAAATTTCTGTTTTTTTATGAGATTTGAAATATTATTAGATTATCTAATAAACAGTCACGAGATATTTGATGGAATATTCAGTATTTCTACCAAATTAATTAAGGCAAATCTATTAATATAACTGGAAAAAAAATAGCAAGTTTTGACTGTATTGGAAACAAACCACATAAGATATAAGAAAGGAGAACACAAAACAAGACAGATAAATTGCTTCAAGTACTTCTTTTACTTATACGTAATATCGCTTACTTGAATATATTTTTACTGTAGATTTCTATATTTATACTTACACACAAATAAGCCAACACATACAGGCACACATACAAATAAGCAAACACATACAAACGCACACACAAATTCAATATCTTTGGGTAGAAACGATGTTCGTTTCCTAAAGATCCGATCCCAGTTTCGATTCCACTCTGTTTCTTTCGTGAGTTTTATAGACAGAATCTCTGTTGAGGCCTGTCAATTAGACTCTACTTGTAATTTAGATTTCAACCTTCTTATACGGTAACCCATTGACTGTACATAATGACAAGGATACACGTATCTGGGTAATGCTTATTGAGTGCACAGGATAATTCATTGAATAAGTTTCTCAGTTCATCGAACATATAATACATGAGAAGACATACATAAAAGAAAACATACAAATCTGCACGTATACGCACATACATACACACGCACACATACATACATACATACATTCATACATACATGTATACCCTGATGTTGATGTTGAAATTCCAATGAAAGAGCCTTGGGTCTAGGTTAGAGACCGGATCTTTCTCTACTGGTAAGAAATCTTGAAATAAAACTGAATAATGACATACATACATATACATATATTCATGTGTGTTTGTGTGTTTGTATATGCATATATAATTATATTTATATATGTATGCGTGTATGTATATACACACACACACACTTATATATATATATAGAGAGAGAGAGAGAGGGAGAGAGAGATCCATACATACATATATAAAAAACAGTAAAATGTAAAAGAGTCAAAAGGAAGAGTAAGTACGGTTAGGCAGCTTTTTAATCGCTACAAATGTTTCGATACATACAGATCCTCATATATACAGGATTTAAAGTTTGAATTAAATTATTTAACAATTTACCTGTATAAGAAGATATATATGTATCTCCTCAGGCGATACTCAGTTGCTGTCTCCGTAAGCAAAATTTAGATTTCCATGCTGCAACATCCATGGCTTCTTAATTGAAACTAACAAACGTTTTATTTTCACACACGAGAAATATCTAAGACTAGAATTGGTAGCATACCATAAGAATACTATCAGCTATTTGGGAATTCTAAGGGTGAACGAACTCTATTTGTACTTTTATACGTTCTTAACAGAACACATCTCAATTATATACATATATATACAAATGTATTTATTTATGTACGTATGTATGTATTATGC
>NC_068984.1:64331307-64333313 GCF_001194135.2 Octopus bimaculoides
CGATGTTGTTGTTGTCATCATCATAATCATCATCATCATCATTATTATTATTATTATTATTATTATTATTATTATTATTATTATTATTATTATTATTATTCAGGTCACTGCCTGGAATCGAACTCGGAATCTTGGGGTTAGTTTCCCGCGCTCTTAACCACTACAGAAATATAGGGGGAAGAGAACATCACTGTGCTTGTGTGTGTGTAATTGGTTTTGCATCTGCCTGTCTATTAATGTATATATAATCGAAATATTGCTTAATATATATATTAACTTATTTGATTGTACGTGTGTATATACAGAGACACGTGTATATCTATTGCATTATGTTGTGAATGCGTGTGCATAGGCTAAGTGAATCTGTATGTGCATATAGAAATAGTGCGTTTGTGTATTTTTGTCGTATATATGCCACGTAGAAATGCTGTCACATGTACGTGAGTGTGCGCGTGTATTTGCACAGGTGGTAAGTACGAGAATAAGTGTATTCAAATAGTTGTCAATGGCGGAAGAGTTGTGAGTTTAGCCTGAAAACACTTAGGACTAAGAGATGGATATATAGATCGTTTATCTTGTCGAAGCTTGTAGTTTGGGGATCGGGCGTATCAAACCAAACGAGAAGCGAATCGATCATAGACCGAATGATCTGCAGAGCAGAAATGACAAGAGACAGATGTCTGATAACCCCAAATCAAATCCTTTGTTCAGTAATATAAGAATGTCATTCTCCGCTTCCCGTTTTTAAGTAGGAGATTCAGTGAATCGGTCGACAAAACGGCAACCGATTGGTCTGAAATAGTTAGTGTGTCCCACATAGAGCGCTTGACGCGTGGTGGTGTTTAATAAGGGAGAGGTCGTGGTGAGGAAACTGACTGAATAGGTAATGGGACAGAAAACAAAAGATGCATTCGCTAGGAATGCTAGGAAGAAATTACAAAACACGAATTTGCATTCGTTGTGGGTACCATTGAAGAAAGGGAGTGGTGATTTCAAGAAGTGATTGGAAGTGGCAGACTCACACTGGGCAGTGGAAACTGGGTGGTAAAGGGATACAGCAGAATGTAGGGTGAGTGTCAGGAGACAATACATAAATGCGGTCGTCTTAGCGAGTGCAGGTGAGGACAGCTTAGGCTACTGTAAGTGAATCCTCATTGAATGGAGACACGGCCTTTTTGTGAAGGTTTGATCAAAATATCGTCTCTACTACTCAGACTGCGCAGTTGCAAGACTTCTTTTTAGAAAAGTAAAGGTAGGAGGGGGAACTTGTTGACAAGTAGAAGATAGCGGTGGAAGGAGTGTCGATGACATGGTCGCTAAAGATATGTATCAAGGAAATTAATTGAAGCTTCAGAGACTAGGGAGATGCATATACGCACGCTTACACACAAGACACACATGCATACACAGATACATATAAATATGTGCTATGTGTTTGTTATATATACAGAGAAAGAGAGATTAAATATGAGCTATCATGTATGCTATATAAAGGTTGTATATAAAATTATGCATCTACTCAACGAACTATGTGTATGTGTATGCATATATGTATAAATGCGTCTTAGTTATCTGTTTGTAAGTATGCGTGCGCGTGTTAAAACTCCATTATAAACCTATAGCGAAATGGTTTATGCAACCACTCTTGTGTGACTGTATTCAACAGCGCGTTGAAAGATTCTATTCGTAATCCTGTTTACCATAAAAACTTACAATAGATCTACACGTGTCCAAAATGAAGTGTTTTCAGCATTTTTCTTTTGTTTGTACAACACACGGAAACACACACACGCACGCACGCACGCACGTGCACACATGCACACAAACACACTCACACACAGTCAAAGACACACGCATACACATGTATATTCACTGATGCAAATATGCAAACATACATTTTACGCACATATATATATATATATATATATATATGTATATATTAACATATATACATTTATATACACAGCTATCGATCTTTCTCTATACATATGTATATATACATATAT
>NC_068984.1:64334189-64338969 GCF_001194135.2 Octopus bimaculoides
GTAAAACAAAGGTGGATATTAATTAGGAAGTAAAGCAATTAGATTGAAGAAAATTTGAATGAAATGTTTTAAAGATATTTCGATAGTCTTCAAATAGGTAGGAGATTTTTCTTTCTTCTGTCCGTCTTTTCTTTTATGAAGGTAGGCTGCAGCAGATTCGAAAAAAGTCGTTATGGGTGCAGAGAAATATTTGTTTCTGAAGTTTGATGGTTTAAGCAGCAGCAGAGGAAGCAGCAGCAGCAGCAGCAGCAGCAGAAGAAGAAGAAGAAGAAGAAGAAGAAGAAGAAGAAGAAGAAGAAGAAGAAGAAGAAGAACAACAATAACAACAACAACAACAACAACAACAACAACAAGGGTGTGGTGTAATCCAATAGGAGAGGCTCTTCTTGTAGTGGTAGTGGCAGGAACTCATCTAAATAAATTCATGGGTAGCGACTGTTCTTGATATATCGAATGTTTTTAATATCTTCGTGAGTATTATTCTAAGATCCTGTGATGGATGCATTAAAAAAGGTTTATATTTTGTGATAAAATATGAATTTGATAATGCGCTGGTTATAGGTTGCATTGTCCCTAAATTTATAGAGGGGAAAAATTCTAAAGTTGTGTTGTTCATTAGTGGCGCAAATGTCGATGGGTGCACTTAATGTTATTTTTCTGCATTCCCGTATTTTAATCTGGGATCTATGAAGGTCATCCTTTGGTGTAGACTGTTTTTAGTTTGACCGATTTATTGCTCTCTACCCTGAACAAGTTAACATATATATCAGGTTTTCCGAAGCACATGTAAAGTTGTTTTTTCACTGTAAAACATCACTTTTATTTGAAGGAGTACTCCGATCCCTCAATTAGGTTGATGGTTTGATCCCTCAATTAGGTTGACGCATATACCACAGTTAGGTCTTCAGCAGTTTTTACTGTCAGTTTCGATGTTATTGACGAGTGTACTTGGGCTTGTGTTAGAATACTTTACAGTGACTTGAGTTGTCTTTTCCTCTTTATGATGGTGTGTGTTTCCAGGATTTGATTCGTTCTATGGTCCCTTTTTAGTAAAAGAATATTCTGGAGGATAGTGTCGAAAGCCTCATTGTTTAGGGGATTGAGTGTGAATATGTAAGGTAGGGTTTTTGGCCCTAATTCATTCTTTAGTTTGGGATGTTGAGTTGTAGGGCACGTTGAAAACCTATATCAGTTAGTGATGGTAGATGATTCCTGCTGATGAGTGTATACTTTAGCTCATGTAGTCGTGTGTCCCTGGTGCTTGTATCAGATACTATAGTGTAAATCCTTTTTGCCTGAAAGAAAGGGATATTCATTCTAGTGTGTCTGGGGTGGCATGAGTTGAACGGTAGATATTTCTTGGAGTTCGTGGGCTTATAGTATATGTCTGTTTCTATTTTGCCGATGGCTTTCTTAATGAGGATGTCGAGGAATGTAAGATGTTGATGGCTACATTCCATCGTAAATTGAATGTTTATGTCAAGTCCATTTAGAAGTGCTTGAAATTTTTTCAGTCTATACTTTCAAGCCGAGGAATGAAGTAGTCATCCAGATATCTCTTCCAGTTATTTTCTATATAAAAGAAGAATGGGTTTCCGTATTTCTCTAGTGCCTTACGATAAAGAATGATTTCTAGGTACCTCATGACTAGGCTAGCAATGGAGGGGCCATTCTCGTACCCATCGCAGTTCCCGAAAACTGTCAATAGTTGTCATTGAATATGAAGATGAATTGTAGCCCTTTTATTACGAATTCATTTTTAATGCGATGCGGGAGTTCACTGCAGTAATTTTCTAGCCAGCATTGGATTGCCTCTATTCCTAGGTTGTGGGGGATAATAGAGTACGGGTTGACTACATCGAATGATACTAGTCAGGTTTTTTTAAAACATATCTAGGTCGTCCCTTATGTAGCTTTTGATATGCTTGATTAAGAGCGTATCTAGAAAGTTGCTGAGGCGGTGAGTTTCGCATGCGGGGCATGATATTATAAGTCTTAATTTGAGACCATTGACTATTATGTCTGTAGCTCCCCGGCATGCGTTACTTATTTTTTCCACCTTTGTATATCTCAGGAGTACCGTAAAATTGACTGGATTTACTTTTGAAGTTAGTCATATAGTCGTATTCCTTGTCGGTAAGCCTTTCTCTGTATAGTTTTAGCTGAGTTTTTAGGCTTCTCATTAGTTTCTGCTGACTGTAGTGTTGAGGCTTTTCATAGTATGTTGTGTCTTCTAACATAGATAGCACTAGAGTTATATAGTATACTGTGTCCATTAAGACTAATGCACTCCCTTTATGAGTCTCTTTGATTGTTATTGCTTCATCATCATTTAATCTGTTCAGCTCAGTTCATTCTTTCTTGCTAAAGTTTGGCTTGTATTTTTGTTTGTGTATGTATTGGTATGCCTAATTCGTGATATATTCACAGAAATGGTCAAGAATTTTGTTCTTATCTTTTGATGAGATGTAGTTACTTCTATTTCTGGCTAACGAGTCGTCCTCGTTGTATTTGTCATATAGTTCCTCAGTGAGTCTAAATTTTCTACAGAATTCCGCAACGTCTTCTTTCATTTCGTTGCAGTTGTGACGTGATGGGGGGGAGGGGTTTAAACTTGAGCCCTTTGGAGAGTATGTTAATTTGATCTGGTGTTAGTTCTTTGTGAGTTAGATTGATAACTTTTATCACTTTTGGATTCTCCTGTGTTTGTGTACTGAGTCTAAAAAATGATTGGTTGGGATGGTAGCTGTTATGTAGTTGTCCCCTGTTGTTGCGTAGTGCCCTGTTGTCGTGATTTATGGTGCGCTTTCTTGGATGGGGATTGAAAAGTGTGCCCTACATTCCATATTCGAATGTGGTGCTTTAGAGGGCCGTCGTTGGTTATTATTTCGTGTGGTATGGATTTGTTGGGTGTAGTTGTTAAGTCGATTATTTGAATAAAAATTATGTTAGTATCTCTTCATAGGGGAGGGGAGGCGAGGAGGTTGTAATGTCTATCCTGTGTATAGTGATTTCTTATAGCTTTGTTTGTTGTTGGGGCACCCCCGTAGTTGTTTTGTAGGTGTGTTATGAAGTTAGGGTTCTTGCTCTTCATCAACACAGAGTAGCTGCTTGGCTAGGTGGCGTTGCTGAATTCATGGTTCTAACCATATAGACTTCAACGTGACACACAGCCACTGATCTATAAATGGAAACAGTATTATTTCGAGATGTCTCAGAGAGAGACATACAGTAACATTTCTTTAAAGTAAGATTTAATAATGTCCCTTACAGGACAGCCATATTGTGTTGGCAATTAAATTTTATGTTAAATAGACATACGACATAACGTATACAGATTGTACATTCGGAGGCAAAAACAGAAGGTCCCAAATTCTTTATCAGTTATCAACCAATTGCTAGTACACAGTTTCGCACCTTTAATGATAAGACTGAGAGCTCCATAACTGGCGGCGCCCGCACAAAAAGTTATTTTTATGGAGAATTCAGGGCCGAGAGCAAACAAAACAAAACAAAACAAAGCAAAATGACATGTGTATGTGTATGCGTGTGTGTGTGTGTACTTTATAAATATACATACATACATGCATGCATACAGACATATGTACAGACATACATACATACATACATACATACATACATACATACATACATGCATGCATACATGCATGCATACATATATACTTCATTTTGTAGCTTGTTAGGGCAAAGTCATCGGGGAAGAATTCATATTTGGTGTGCAGAAACTGTACATAAATGGAAGACTGCAATGTAAACGTAAAGTCTCAGGAAAATTTAAGAGCAGCTGGCAAGGTTAAATATAGCATGATTTATTAAATAATTTTACACTTTATTTCCTGTCGTGTACGTTATATATATATATATATATATGAATATAGGCAAATGTGTTGTTGAAAATGCACCTAAATTTGAAAAATTCGTAATTGTTTAAAATACGTATATTTACATATATAACCAAACTAGTTTCAACAATATTTTTTGTTTATCAATGGTAAAATTTTAAAATTATGAATAAGAAAAACATCTATATGAATATATATATATATACATATGTATGTAAGCATGTATGTATGTATGTATGTATGTATGCATGCGTCTATGTATGTATGTACGTATGTATGTTTGGATGTATGTATGTATGTATGTATGTATGTATGTATTCGCTAGACTTGCGGATGTTATTATAATACTTCACTGGCTTCGCAGCATTTTGGCAACTTTTGAATAATGTCAGCGCGCTAGACAGATGGGGAAACAGACGTTCTTCCTCAACTGAACTGAAGGTTACCCACATACAGCTGAGATGGCTGGAGCAACTCGAAATGAAGTGTTTCCTCACGAACACAATGTATTACTGGATTGGTATTCAAAACAAACAAGTAGTCTAGGTAACGTCATACCATATGTATACGTACTACATAAATGTAACTACATGCGTGTTGGTGATTTCTTTTCTTTCTTTGGGCATTTCATTTCTCTTTTCCGACGAAGAGCCATGCTTGAAACAACAAAAACTCTATTGTTATACAGAAATAAGTAAGTGTGAACAGACAAACCTCAAAAATGTTACACCGTAGTATTATTTTACTTTTGTCGCGTGTATACTTTAATATTTGAATGGGTAGATATGGATAGAAAAAAAAATGTACATAAGAGTGTAATTGGAAAATGATTAGCAGACTTGCATGAAGACGTACACATTCATGGGAGGATGTTTTTATGTGTGTATATATATATATATATATATATATATATATAT
>NC_068984.1:64340905-64347943 GCF_001194135.2 Octopus bimaculoides
ATATATATATATATATATATATACACACACTAGCATAACACAGGTGAGATTTGTATATACGCATGCAAGTGTGAACACATTCTCATATATTCACTCATTTATACATATATATAAATATATATAAGCATACTTACATAAAAACATATAAACATATAAAGACATACATATATACATACAAACGCATTTGTGCGCGTGTGTGTGTATTAATTTAGCACCTTTCTCTGCATTACCTCTAACTCTAATTGGAAATGATATATTTTTTTCTTAGTGCTGTACATTTTTCCTTTTTCTGTTTTCGTTTTACCATTTCCTTCACCGGAATTGATAACTGTAAGACGGGGAAGAAGCTGTTTTTATTTATCTCTTTATTTATCTTTATATTTTAATATAAATTGTTTTTGTCTTTTACTGAATGGTTAATGTCAAGATAAGTATGTAGTTGAGTTTCTTATAGTATCTTTCTAGTGGATTTTAGAAACGAAGTTTTGAGTAAACCCATTATCCGTTTACGTAGTGATATATTCGATCATCAAATGAGAAAACTTCTATAAGAACACCTTGTTATAAACAAATGAAGAAAATCTCTGAGGTGATAAAAAAAAATAGTACCGAAGGGATGTGTTGACGAAAATTGTTTTTATTTGTATTCATTATATAAATTCCCAGAAATTACTGTACTGACACTTATTCCTCTCCATCATATAAATTGAGATATATATCTATTATGTTTTTATGGGGGGAAAATATATTTACCATATAAATTCCTTGAAAAATCTGTATACCATTAATATTTATAAGCTGAAAAGAAGTATTGGATTATAATTTGTAGAAAGCTGGACAAAAAAACATTTGCAATATTTTGATTCAACTATTTACGTTCTGTGTTCGTATCCCGCCGCGGGCACTCAAATTTACAGTCTTGAGAAAAATCGATAATCATAGATATATTATTAGGAAATGGATTATTCTGCATACTTCCTATAAATTTTCATGTTTTAGCTTTCCTGTGCTAAGTGGACAGGATATTTAAATAACCAGCTCGTCTTAAAAAAAGACTGATCTGACTGGTTTCAATGTTTCGTAGTGCCTTATCAAGGATCATCGTTTATTCATTTATTTCCACCGAGACTTATATCTATTTATCTACACACGTAGCTTATATCTATTTATCTATACACGTAGCTTATATCTATTTATCTACACACGTAGCTTATATCTATTTATCTATACATGATTTTACAGCAGTGCAGGCTTTAAAAACTAGTATTATATACCATAGCTAAAACAATCTTTATTAACTAAAAATACACTCTGGTAATATGTCATACATGTAAAAATACACTGGTTATATTACATTGAAAAGCGTTGAACCTAGTTATATCTAACGTTTTTCTTAGTACGAAGAATAATACTCCGATTTTATGATGATACCCACTTTTAATAGCATGGCTAGAAATTTGTGTTTGCTAAAAACACGCTCTTGCTCACAAGTATGTTGAGCATTTCTATATTTCTTGCCAATCTGTGGTGCCTGTTTTAAAGAAAATATTTATATTGTATTACGTATTTTGCGCTTTCTCTCTACTCGAGATGCAAAGAGGGAGACAATGGTAGAAGGATAAGGAGAAAACGACCGGTCAGAGAAATTTACTGTCGGCAATCTAGGAACATCACGAGTTTACGAAGATTACTTGGACAGGAGTTGATTGGACCGCAACAGATCGATCAAGTTGGCCAAAGCTTGCTATGTTATATTCTCAAAACGGAGACGCAAGTCTGAGTAAAAAAAACAAAATTATATGTACACGCATTTGCATACAAACATAAATATATTCATACGAATATATATGTATATATATATATATATATATATATATATATATATATATATATATATATATATATATATGTATGTATGTATGTATGTATGTATGCATATGTATGTATATGTATATAATTCAATACATATACTAACACTAACATACGTATGTTCGTGTGTAAGTATATCTGTATAAATATATATACAGAATGAAGTCATATGACCACTGAATGAATATCTCATACTTATGCAGGATGTCCATGAATTACTGTTACAATTTGAAAATTTCCATAACAAGAAATGAAAAATGAGAATAACTCAACAGAGTTTATTGCAAAACATAGGCCCACAAATGAAGTTTCGCTTAAAACATGACAATACTTCCACGTCGTCCCCATTGGTGGCACGTAACACATTTAGACGATAAATTATGAAAGTTGTAAAGATAATCGATGGACTCCTTATATATAAAAAGGTTTACAATTAAATCTCTACACGTTTTCAATTCGAATTAAAAGCAATTTCATATCATTCAAGCAACTGATGTTTGGCTGAATCGTTTGACACAAAATATATTTATTTTAAAAAAGACATTTTAAAATTTGTCTTTCAAATATGTAGTAGTAACACATTGTCATATAACTTATATAATATTTTTCTTGTAAGTAAGCCTTGTATGTACGTCGAATAAGCAAAAAATATTCATCTAATTTGATTATTCACATTCATGTTAGGCAATATACATCGTATGATGTGTGCGCATTCTAGCTTTTCATTTAATCATTCTATTTTCTTAAAGCCTTATTACTGGCTTAAATGGAAATAAGATTAATAGCTTGATTCTCTAAATTGTATTGCAAATTAGAGTGGCTTTATAAACATTCAGAATTTCATATTCACAAATACTAGTGAACAAGACCTCTTATAGGATTTCCAGTAAGCTAGATTTAATAACCAGGCGCTCTGCGGTGAAGTAGTAAAAACTGGATTTTCACAAGTCAATATAATTCAAATACAAGGCGGCGAGCTGGCAGAAACGTTAGCATGCCGGGCGTAATGCTTAGCGGTATTTCGTCTGTTTTTACGTTCTGTGTTCAAATTCCATTGAGGTCGACTTTGCCTTTCATCCTTTCGGGGTCGATAAATTAAGTTGCGTACTGGGGTCAATCTAAACGACTGGCTCCCTCCCCCAAAAGTTCGGGCCTTGTGCCTATAGTAGAAAAGAATATAATTCAAATACATTTTGTAATTTGACAGGAAAGATTATTTATTCATAACTTTTAACTTCTGTAGCAGCATTCATTAACAAATTACATGAATTATATGGAAAACGTTGTGCTTCAATGTCTTTTGGTGTACGTTTTCTTTCGTTAAAGATATATATACATATATGTGTGTTTATGGATACATATTCATAAAAATATATGCATTCGCATAAAATTATATAAACATGCATAGAATTATATAAACATGCATAGAATTATATAGACACATATTTATACACATGCCAAAAGGTCCCTAAGAGAAATAACTGAAGCTGTCCAATGCCATGAATTTGGATAACTCAGTAGCTGGTGATATATTGAATGACGATAACCAAAACTTCTAAAAACAAACAAAAAAGTATTAAGATTCTCGTCATAGTTGGTGACGAGTTGTCACCCAGTGACAACAGCTGACTGCACTTAGACAATAGAAGAAAACTTTAAAAAAATGAAGACTATTCTACAGAACACTGAATTATCTAAATTGTATTGCAAATTAGAGTGGCTTTATAAACATTCAGAATTTCATATTCACAAATACTAGTGAACAAGACCTCTTATAGGATTTCCAGTAAGCTAGATTTAATAACCAGGCGCTCTGCGGTGAAGTAGTAAAAACTGGATTTTCACAAGTCAATATAATTCAAATACAAGGCGGCGAGCTGGCAGAAACGTTAGCATGCCGGGCGTAATGCTTAGCGGTATTTCGTCTGTTTTAGTTTGGGTAGCACGCATCAGTGATGCCTTATCTTCAAAATTATTTATGGTTCAAAAAATTACGTCCCCTTGCCTGTCACAGTAGCTAGGGATTCCCACTGACTTTTTATTTTCTTTCTCTAACTAAGAGACGACTTTCAATTCATGTAAATGTTTTGGCATATGCCTTTGAGTACATTCGCACTAACCGTATTACGCATGCACATGTCTAACTTTTCTCATGTCAACTTACACGTATGTAAACGAAGTAATACCTCAGTAGCGCTATCAGCTGCTTTCTTTTAGCTTAATGGCAGTGGATATGAGAAAGACTTTAATGGAAATTATCTAATCCAACACCGCTACTTTCGGCTTCTTGCGCTGCACTTCCAAGAAAATCGAATATACTCTTAACATGGAGATTATAAAAGCTTTTTAAAAACACACATATAATGATTTCTTTATTGGTTACAAATTCCTCGTGTAAAAATGTTCTACAGAAGTGTTATTACATACATGGTCACGTAAATAGAATATACGGTGGGTTGTCTAAAATACGTAACACTGCGTGAAAAACAGGCTAAAAACATAATAAAAACAGACGACTCTAAGCGGTGAAAGATCGTTACCAAGGAAATATCAAGGCATACCACTATACCGATCAACCTTCAGTCCTGAGAATGCTTTCCTTCTCCCAAATGTAGTTTACATCCAAAGTACAACTAATTACTCTTCTCACCGTTCAGTCTTTCTATTTCAATGTGTGCATCTTCGTATTAGGGCCATCGCGAAACCTTCTTTATCCTCTGGGCAGTGCTTCATTAGCTGTTAGTAAATAACACAGGGAAACAAAGTTTTTATCGCATTAATACCAGCATTTGTTCTTAACTCATTTGAACCTGCTGAATTAAAATCTGAGGTTCGTTTTTGTCTGTAAGCTCTAGATTTTATGCAACTCAAATTACGCTTTTTCTTGAAATATAAACACATATCACTTAGTGATATGGCCCACCTGAAAAAATAATGGCCATACAGTCTTAAAATTAGACTCAAAATAACCGCCTAATATAAATATATATGTGTGTGTGTTTGCGCGTGTGTGTGTGTGTGTGTGTGTGTGTGTGTGTGTGTGTGTGTGTGTGTGTGGGTGGGTGTGTGTGAAGGCGCATGGATTCGTGGTTAAAGTGTTGCACTCATGATTGCGAGATTTTGGTTTTCATTCCAAGATCGAGCATTGCATTGTGTTCTTGAGCCCTTCATTTCGCATTGCTCTACGATCATTTCGTCATCTGACATATGGTACACACCACATCTGTAAAGGTAATGTTGATTTGATGATGGGAGTGAGCTTATCTGAACACAAATATTTGATCACTTTAAACAGATCATCTGTGTGGTCCTAACAACAGGAGAGTCTACTATATATGTATGTATGTATGTATGTATGTGTGTATGTATGTATGTGTGTGTGTACGTATGTATGTATGTATGTATGTATTTATGTATGTATATATGCATGTATGCATGTATGTATGTATGTATGTATGTGTGTATGTATGTGTGTATGTATGTGTGTCTTTGTATTGAGTAACAGATAACACTGGTCAAAAAGTTTTTTTGTTGCATTGTTATCAACACCTGGTATTACCTACACTGAGTGCATAGATTTCAGATCTGAAATTGGTTATTTCCTAAAAGCCCTAATTTTCTTTTTTTTTTTTTGCAATCAAGGTATTTCAAAATCTCAAAATTTGTCTTCATCACATTGACGTCATAGTTTACTCAGGAGAAATATGTGATTAAACACTCTTTAAATTAGCTGGGTAATAAAAAACAAAATGCAAGATAGTATGAATTTATTTAAGAACACAATTTGGAACAATTTACCTAATAAGCAAAGGTTATAGTTTATATAAAACTGAGAAGACAAAGCTCAATTGCAGTTTATTCAGTCAGGAATTTGCGCTTGAATCTCTTGCGTTTGTGGACTGTCTCAGGGCAATCTCACTTATTTGTCCCATTTCCCTTGGTATCCTGATGGAACCGCTCGTCTTGTTTGTCCTAGGTTCTCAGGGAATGTATCAAGATGACTGTACATGAAATGGAGTTTGAAACTCATGTTACATGCAAGATTACGGAAAGTTGACAGCATATTAACTACGAAAGTTTCATAGATGTCAGCCATTTTATTACTGAGAAAGTTTTTCTATTGCCACCACGAATGAAAGCCACTCTGTCCTTTCCTTGTCATTCATTTTCCTGGCAAATTCTTGATCACGTACGAATCTGCGGTCCATCAAAAACACCTGGCTTGATCTTATCGAAGGAAAAAGCAGGGAGAGCAGAGACTATGTGTTGGAAGCATTTTTAATAATAATGTTAATATCTTTGTTAACATATATGGCTAACTAATTAATCTGACCGCAAACAGCCGGAATGCAAAACTAAAAATTGCATGCAAACTAGAACATGTAGAACATAACAGTTTTCAGATTTTAATTTAGCAGGTTGAAAACAGTAAGAATCAGTAAAAAAAAGTCTTATGCAAGATGAATATCTCAAGGTACGTGCATTTACGTGGTTGCACGATTAACTTATAAAAACACATATAACAAGTAAACCTTAGCACTCCGAAGCGCCATGTCTCATCCCTCATGATGTCTCTGTATCTAGTCATTTCAGAAACTCGCAGACAAATACACTATATACTGTTATAAGCTTTTGTATAGGAACCGCAATAATCATACATTGGTTTCATAAATATCATCCGTTTTATTGATTTCTTTTTATATATCTAATGAACCATATTAATTTTAAAAAATCATCTATAGACATTCTCGCTATTTGATCTCAAATTATTAGATTCGTTTCATTATTGAAAAGGATAAACACTTCACATATATATTCTAATGAAAATACACTTAGCACCGTAATTTTTTTGTTTATTTATTTATTGATTATTATCATTATTATTATTATTATTATTATTATTATTATTATTATTATTATTATTATTATTATTATTATTATTCAGTAGTTTTATTTTTATAACGTACTTTCACTTCACTACCGAGCGCAGCTCTGTGCGCCTTGGGTATGTGCTGTGGTGCTCTTATGTTTACTGTATTGAAAGTGTTTTGCGTAGAATGTGTGCAGTACCCAGTAGTGCAATTTTCTGTATGTTATATATATTTGTAAGTCCTGGTGTTTTTGTTATGTATTTGTCTGAATATTTTTTTATTATACCTAAGGCACCTA
>NC_068984.1:64350209-64351900 GCF_001194135.2 Octopus bimaculoides
ACACACACACACACACACACACACACACACATATGTGTATATATGTACATTCAGTTTCAGTATTTGTGTAGATTTTGTTTCGGCATTTTGCTTTTTCTCTATTTCCTCAATGAATGGTACACAATGGTAAAACAGGTGGAAATCTCATTATTGTAAACTAGAACTTTTGTAATATAATATATCTGACTATGAATTGAAGCCTTCAACCATTTTTCTTTCCCTCCGCTTTCACTTTATCCTTCTATACATGCATACATACATACATACATACATACATATATGTATATAAATGAATATAAATGAGTGTATGTATCTTTATGTATACAGGCACAAACATATATATACGTGTGTGTATGAATGTATGTATGTATGTATGTATTATGTATGTATGTATGTATGTATGTATGTATGTATAAATATCCTGCAGGGCGTCCAAATCTAGTCTTTATTTAGAGGTCTCTCTAAGAGAAGGAAATTCCAAAATAACACCCACCTCATTGCGAAGCCAGAATTCTTGCTCTTGCTTGTTTCTGGATTACTCGGCTTCGTAAATGAGAGTCATAGCGGTGTTGTGCAAGCTGTTATTGACTTTAAAATTCAGCACGGATATTGCTGATATTTATTATCCTTAATTTCTAGAAAAACTTGTCATTGATGTTCATACATGTCTATGAGTTGACAATCACCCTGTATGTATTCCTGAATACTTTGGTTAATTTGATTACTCTAGCAATTAGTTAAAATGACTGATTACATTCATGAATGATTTTTTCTGCATCAAAGTATTCACTCTTCTGATTTTTTTTTTCTGCAGCAAAGAATTCCCACTTCTAATTTTGAAATCTTTAAATTCACACTGTCCTTTAGTCTAGTATGTGTTACGTTGTACTTTAGCCTAATATAATATACGAACCAATGAGGGTACTTAAACTTGGTCGGGCTCGTCTAACTGATTGGTTGCTGGTCCGGCTAGGAACAACGATTAGAAAATATACCTAATTGTGTCTCATCTTCATATGTCTCTTTCAAAACAGAATCTTTTTTAGGGTGTTACATGATGTAAATTCAACCGTTACCCAAGCAGATCCAGTATGCAGTGGCTCATTAGTTTATCTAAAATCCTTAGTTGTTTCGTATAATATTCATTTTAATCGTATGTCAGAATACTAAAGCTTAATAAGCACGTCCTTAATCTCCAAAACTAAATTGCAAAATCTGAATTTTCACTTAGGTTCCTACATTGAAGCTGGAGGATTAATAAAGACAGCAACCAAATTTTCATTTCAGTTTACCTTCTTCATTTATTTCTTTCTTTCTTTATTTTTATTTACACCTATTTGTTCTCATCGAATTTACTTTCTTTTCCGCACTAGCGTTATAACTTTATTTTTCTTTATTTTTCACCAATGCACTGGAAAGCAATTTAGAAGAAAACTGTTACCTATATTTATTGTCTGACAGTTTTCGACGCCTTCGTTTTTGTGTACTGATTTTCTTTCCGTATTTTGCTTTTTAGCTTTTTTTCTCTATTTCCTTAATGAATTGTATATAATACTAAAGCAGGTGCAAAACTCATTATTGCAAACTAGAAATTCTGTAATATATCTTACAATGAGATAAAGTACACATTTAGTTATCAATTTGTTTGCATTTATACGTATATATATATATATATATATATATATATATAT
>NC_068984.1:64352166-64352930 GCF_001194135.2 Octopus bimaculoides
TAGATAGATAGATAGATAGATAGATAGATAGATAGATAGAAGCATGTATATATGTATATATGTAGATACGTAGGTTGGTAGGTATGTATGTAGGTATATATAACTACTTATGTATTCATCTATTATTGATCTATCAGCTTAGTTAAATAAGATCATGCAGGGATGACTTGTCTCTTAATTAAAAATTCACATACAGTAATCCCTCGACTGTCACGGGTGTTACGTTCCAAACCCCCATGCCGCGATAGGGGAAAATCCGCGAAGTAGAAACAGTACTGTACTGTATATCTTTTAATTATTTTTATAATTTGTATGTATTTATTTTAGTATAAATGCAAAACAACGCCACGAATGAATCAATGTAAGCTTCAATATAAACAGCGATAGGTGAACCGCAATATGGCGTGGGATTACTGTATTTCGAAATTTATACAACAACGAAATTAAAATTTGGAAGCAACATTACCGTGTTCACATCGTACCGATTTGGATTTCATATCAATAATTCTAAAAACACCATGTATAGCAAAGACTAATTTCTACATATAAATCACAATAAGCAGTTTGCTGCATAAATTTGCTGCGAAGCATAAGACAGATTCTCTGTGAACATAAGTTTCAGCAACATCTCATTCGAAAGTACAGCGGTTCCCAGCCTGGGGTCTGCGGACCTCTGGTTGTCCGCAAAAGTAGTACGGGGTTGTTCATGAACTAAATAAAAAATTTCATATACATACATACATATATAAATATATATATATATA
>NC_068984.1:64353238-64359313 GCF_001194135.2 Octopus bimaculoides
AAAACACGTTTATTTTCGTTGCAGTGATGCAACACAAAAAGAGCATATAAATGCTTCTGATCTTGCAGGAAAGTGCATTAATTTGCATTTTAATTTGAATATGACTATCATTAAAAAATTATTAATGGATCAGTGCAATAAATTTTTATAAGCCTTCAGATTATTATATTTAATATATTTTATGTTCGCTGCTAAACATTCTTTTCTACTCTAGGCACAAGGCCCGAAATTTTGTGGAAGGCGATCAGTGGATTAGATCAACTGGTACTTATTTTATTGACCCCGAAAGGATGAAAGACAAAGTCGACCACGGTGGAATTTGAACTCTGAAAGTCGCCCGGCGTGCTAATGTTTCTGCCAGTTCGCCGCCTTGTTTGCTGAAACAGTTACAGTTATTTCCATAATAGTCTTTACAATTGATACGTGTTTCTATTGCTACATCTATTATTGTTGCTACTTTTTGCTGATACCAAAATATGAAGTTTTGTTTGCCGTTGACATCAATAATTACAAGTATATAGTAAGTGCAAATAAACTGCTGCTGCAGCTGCTACTGCTGTTGTAGTAACTGTTTACAGGTGAGCCCTAATAGTGAATACTTATGGGTAAAGGTATTTCATCCCTAACGAAACTGTACAAGGAACTTGAACCACATTATCCGATGTGTTCTTTCCTCAGACAGTGAAGATGTGAGGGGGGGGGATTTGACTGCCATTTTCAGCAATCGGGTGACCATCTAGAGATTCCTTGTTTTGGTTCGACGGATAGCCAACTGCAATGTGTATTGTGGTATTACAAAATGCTTCACTAGTTCTCATATACTTCATGCACTAAAGCGGCGAGCTGGCAGAATTGTAACTCTGTCTTTCATTCTTTTGAAGTCAATAAAATAAGTACCACTTGAACACTGGGTTCTATGTAATCGACTCACCCCGTCCCGCAAAATTTCTGGCCTTGTGCTAAAATTTGAAATCACTATCTTTATGCATTGACTTATATTGCAAATCGCTAGATATTTTAATATTCCACAACTTGTTCACTAACTTCTAAATGTTATACATTCGCATGATTTTAGTGCATTTTTTGCCTACCATACCCGGTGGAAACATCATTTTTACCTCTCACTTTCTATTGATTGTCCCCCTTTCATCAGAATATCAGCCAAATTAAATCATTGCAACACCTTTACCAGCACCAAGTCGCTTAACTTACAAGGACGGGGTTAGTTCCTGTATACAGAGGCGGTTGTAGATTAGAGATGCAATCAATTAGAGGGTTTCATAATATTCAAATGATTGTTGCTTTGCATATATCTTTACCAAGAATATGTGTAGATGATGCATGGGCATTCTTCTTAAGTCCCCCAGATTAATCTCCCTGTTGATGACACTTCAATAAGTCAAATTCCTTTGATATAATCCATTTGCGAGATACTTGCAGCCAATAATGAATTATATAACTAATTTCTAACATAAATGTGTTTTATTTTCGAGGTGGGAAATATAGATATCTGATATCAGACTTATTTTAACATATTTACAAATAAAAACTTTTATTGGCTCAGTTTACACAGTCATTGGAGTTCAATACTTGCAGGATTCGAAACTAAATATTGGTTTCAGATTTTTACTAAATGCTGCTAAGCATTTTGTCCGGCGTGCTAATGATTCCGCCAGTTCGACGGTTTCAGAATTCGAAAATAAACATTACAAGCTATTTCGTCATCAATTCACTACGCATGTGACATAAACAAGGAACGATGCGTTTATTGAATGAGTAGCTGAGTGAATGAGAGAGTGAGTAGGTGATTGTTTAATTGAATAAGAGGGTGAATAAATAAGGGTGTGAATGGGTGATTGTTTGATTGAATAAAATAATGAATGAATGAGATTATGAATGGGTGAGTGTTTGACTGTTTGGTTAACTATTTAATTGACGGGGCATGAAATACTGAACATACAATCATACATATATACATACAGTCTTGCATACATTCAGTAAATTGGACACAGACACAGTTATATACTTAAGAAATTCGTTTCACAAGAACATACTTTCGGATTCAATCCCACAGCACATCAACTTGGGCATGTATCTTGTGCTAGAAGCCTCCACTGAGGAGAGCATTCTTGTTCTTGACTGATAGTCGTACTTCATTACTCGGTCTGACAACACCCCATGCTCCTTGGTTTGTATGCATTGTACTCCCTTTAACATAGTACAATGAATACAATATGTTGCCACCATTCCAGTCCAGACATTAGCCGGAGGAAAGCTTTCTCCTTTCCTCTCACTAGTTTCGAAGATCCTCGATAAAGCTTGTACGTGTATCTCGTTCTTCTCTTACAGTTGTTATGAAAAAAATAAAACAGGAGAAAGATTTAGGAGAATTAAAGTTGTTTATGTAAAAGGATGATATGTCTAAAACGTTGAAAGCAATTCTCATAAGGGAAGAAACTACAGTTTATCAATTTTGTTTTCGACTTGAACGAATGTAACTCACAACAACATTATTTTCTGTCGGAGAAGCTCTTTATCTCTATTGTTTATAAAAAAAAATCATAAAACACGAAAACAACTTAACATATATCATTGCTAATAATGCAGTTCTATCACTTATAATTCTGTTCATATTATCTTGAAAACTTTCGAAAATCTATGATTTTAATTTTGGCTTCTCTCTTCAACAAAATACCATCTGAAATACCGCACTGGAAAGATTGCCTCGACAATTATATCTAACCTATCGTTATCGTTGCTACTGCTGCTTCTTTTACTCTGGTTGTGCTTGTTCTCGTACTTTTTTTAACCCTGATTAGTCGAGATTGAACACACCTCTCCAAAACAGACGTATTTTCCAGACATATTTTATCCAGCAACACACTATCTGAAGTATATTTTCTTTCATTTTATTTTTCTCACGATGGCTGAGCGTGATCTGGGCCAGATTCGGCTACTATTTCTAGCATGTGAGAAAGCCATATTGTAGCTCTGTCATCAATACCTTTTGACTTGATATAACTGTGCACAACATTTATATCAAAGTTAGCTAAATTGGAAAGTGGATAATAGTCTTGCAAACCCGCCAGCTTATTTAGCGGACACAAATGGAAAATCGCCAACAGACAAATAAATGAATACATAAAGAAACAAGTAAGTAAATATTAAACATTACTCAAAAACGATTTCTCTGGTTATTCATTAGACAGCAGCTTTGATGTCATCCTTCAGAGTGGTTATTTTCCCTAACTTGTCTACACTTAGCCAAGAAATGTGGGCAATAAATAACATTATAAATAGATTAAAGTCGTTAATATAGCTAACAACTAGCAATATAATATAAACATTTGAAATACTATCAATAGGAAAGTCTGCTGGGAATATTATTGGATTGAAACAGATATTATTTGATGACAATAAATAAAGGATGTAAAGATATATACATATTTACATACAGACATTCACACACATTTAAACACACATACATAACACACACCACTCGTATGAATTTAAGTATGTATGTATGTATGTATGTACGTATGTATGCATTTATGTAATGTACGTTAGTATGTATGTATGTGTGTATGTATGTATTTATGTATGTATGTATGTATGTATATGCATATATGTTCGTACACTCACAAGTAAGATATACATTTAAAACTTTTCAAAGGAATATAGCCTTTCTCCGGACAAGAAGACACTAATCAAACTTAATTTGCTTATATACTGTGTACATTCGCATTAATGTACACACAAATATATGCACATACTCACATAAATACACATATATACACATATACATATATATATATGCATGCATGTATGTATGTATGTATGTATGTATGTATTCATTTATATTTACACACACGCGACCCCACATACACAAACATATACACACGCACATATACATATACATACAAACCCACCCACACACACACACACACACACACACACACACACACATATATATATATATATATATATATATGCATGCATGTATGTATGTATGTATGTATGTATGTATTCATTTATATTTACACACACGCGACCCCACATACACAAACATATACACACGCACATATACATATACATACAAACCCACCCACACACACACACACACACACACACACACACACACATATATATATATATATATATATATATGAATATATACACATATACATTTATATATGCATGCATGTATGTATGTATGTATGTATGTATATTTACATTCCTCTCTTGCGTGTATATGCGTGTGTATATTTTTAGCTGTCACTACAAATGAACAGGCTTGTGTTATGTGCTTGATATAATGACAGTAGAGTGAAAACATGAGATCATCGTTGATATGAAGATCTATAAATGCTATATACTTTTTACTTACATTTTTTATGCACGTATATATATTGACCTATATATATTTAAACAGATTGCCCCCCACACGCGCGCACACACACACATACACACAGACACGCACTCACATACATTTATAGATAGATAGATAGATAGATAGATAGATAGATAGATAGATAGATAGATTTAAATACAGATATATAAAGAAATATATTTTTGAGCACATCGCTTTATACTATACTGAATACATAAAGATAATTATGATAATGGCAATATAGATCATATTAACCACAATAAGCCATATCTGAATTAATAATCACATATATAGATCTGTTTGTAGTCTTGTAATGAAACAAACGTTGTTTTCCAGTTAACTCTTTACAACAGAGAAATTAAATGTGTTTCAGCAATAACAGTCAATATGTTTGTCAACCAATATAATATCACACTATTGAATTTTCTACCACATCAGCCACATTTATCTGAATCGTTTAAGCGGCTCTTGCAAAGTCATTATGTTTCTGTGTTATGCTTTAGCTAACCTATTAGGAACTTAAAGCAATATGTTTTCATTTATTTTTTTTATGCGCCCTTTTAAAGCCTAGCCGGCCTCATGGGCCCGGTTTCCCGGTTTCTATGGCGTATGCGTCCCCCCACCCCAGCTGGACGGGACGCTAGTCCATCACAGCTTTACTCAATAAACAGGAAGAAAGAATGAGAGAAAGTTGGGGCGACAGAGTACAACCGGGGTCTCCACCGCCACCCCTGCCACAGCCTCGTGGAGCTTTAGGTGTTTTCGCTCAATAAACACACACGACGCCCGCTCTGGGAATCGAAACCGCGATCCTCCGACCGCGAGGCCGCTGCCCTAACCACTGGGCCATTGCACCTCCACAAAATATGCTTTCATACTTTCTCAATATCTTTCGTTCACCATCTATCCTTCAGTTTCTGCGATTTCCCTCTCCAACGCTATCGGGTCGGTGATGGCTGTTCACAAATGCGAGCCATCCTGCAAGGCAACTTCTGCAGAGCAAGTTCTTAATGAAAAGTTATTCCATAACACACACACACACACACACACACACACACACACACACACACACACACACACACACACACACACACACACACACACACAAATAGATTTTCGCTTTTTCATCCAAAATAGAGACGAACACCATTCCTCTGATCGGCTTGAAAAACTGTTAGGATATTAAGATATTCTTCTTAACATAAAACTAATGGTAGCCTTAATTTTATCCACCAATGCGGTGTGGAGCACTCATTCTCATTTTTTGACATTTAAGTAGATATATACAAACATGAATAGACCATAGTTAAGCACCAGGTTTAGGTGATTATGTGAGTAAGGGATCCAACTTAGGTAATATATCACCAGGTGAATATAAGGATTTACTTTTGGTAATGAGATAAAAAAAAACTCATAGGGTATTGGAATCTTAATAATGGATTTACAAATGCAATGACCAATTTACGGACTATTTGATTTTACTCACAAGGTATTGGAATCTTATATGTATACCATTCTGCCTAGACAATGGATTTACAAATATAATATCCCTGCACTCAATCTCTATTTCCTATATTATCTAAATTAACTATTGCTTTACCATCCTCTCACAAGGTCTCCGATGAAGGGATATAATAAATAACCTGGAAACAGCTGTAAGATAAATATGTATGTATATATATATA
>NC_068984.1:64360075-64362687 GCF_001194135.2 Octopus bimaculoides
ACACACACACACACACACACACACATCTCCATACACACACACACACACGCACGTCCATTTCATATATCTTGCAATTTCTGCTCTCTGCAAATAAAATTTTTACAGATAAAACTGCTTACAAAAATTGCGATTAATGTATAATTTCTTTTTATGTCCATAATTAAATAAATCTTTTAATGATTAGACACACATCCAATAGAATAGCTCTCGCAAACAGACTACGTACAAATTCTTTCTTCACAACTCCTGAAACCATTTTCTGACAGGAGTGGGTGAAATCTTCATACAGCTGGAGGCTCCAATCGAAACGCGACACGAAATGATCAGGTTGAGAAACGCTGTTATTGATTATGCCTAACCGAAAACAATCACAGCCACATCATCCAAACAGACCGAGTGAAACCGGGTTTAGCTGCTAGTATATGTATATATATATTGCTTATATTATTATATGATTGAACGCCATGCATCTATTTCCAAGTAAGTTTATCTATCTATATATATGTGTGTGTGTGTGTGTGTATGTATGTATGTATGTATATATGTATGTATGTGTGCTTATATCTATGTGTATCTGTTTTTGTCTACCAATCATCGCTTGACAACCGATGCTGGTGTGTTCACAACCCTGTAACTTAGTGATTCGGCAAAAGAGGCCGTTAGAATAAGTGCTAGGCTTACAAAGAATAAGCCCTGGGGTCGATTTGCTTTACTAAAGGCGGTGCTCCAGTATGGCCGCAGTCAAATGACTGAAACAAGTAAAAGAATAAAATAATAAAAGAATATATATCTAAAGATGGACACAAATGGGGTACCACACCTGGAAGCAATCCTGGTTCGTATTTCCGGTTTATTTGTTTTTGCTACTTATGTGTGTGTAAGTATATGTCTATGAATATATTTATCAAAGAATCGAAACACGAAAGTAAGTGAAATAGAGTTATTTGCCACAGTTATTTACAGATTCATTAGATATATTGTACATTACATTGAAGAATCAAATTAAAAGAGGCAAGAATCAATGCAGGTGCTTCTGTGTGATTACCATACTACGAGACAGCAATCAAATTTCTTGTCTTCGGTCTAACAGCGATAAAAGTAAGTTATAATAAGTACACTCTTCACAGGTTATTGACATTACCGTTTTGCACAGAAGATTGGCTGTCTCCGAAAGCCTAGATGATGATAACCTCTTAGTTTTGCGTGTAACTTTGAGTGGGTTTGTATGTATGTATTTCTCTGTGTGTCAATGTTTTTCTCACTGGGATAGTCAATTTGAATAAGGCATACCTGAATTAATAATATTTTTGTAAGATCTGTATTTTTCATTGACATCTAGTACATCTTGGATATTCAACCACTCTACATTTATTATAGAAAACCAGTCTAGCTTTATCCAGTTTTTAGTGGTGGATGTACTCTGCACTCAGGATTAACACCACCACCGGGCTCTTGGGTAGATAAGTGCAATTATAGTGGAATACACTCTGTTCCTTCCTTCCTACCTACCTGCCTTCCTTCCTACCTGCCTGTCTTCCTTCCTTCCTTTCTTTCTTCTTTCCTTCAGCCTCAGGAGACATCGAGAAAGGACGTGCGAACAGCCCTTCTCTTCTAAGTCATTTAGCACAAAAAGGCTATTGCTTTGTCCATTAAATCACTTTTATCTTTTTCTACGAGGAGTTTACTGTCTAACAGTAAAGCTCAGTATCTCTCTCCCTTGCCCTCTGTAATCCTTCCTCTTCCCCCCCCTCTCTCTCTCTCTCTCTCTCTCTCTCTCTCTCTCACTCTCTTCCTCTGTCTGTCTATATTTCTGTCTCCCTCACTTTCCATCTAACTAACTATCATTCCTTTCTTTGTGCAAACAATACAAGCCTGTCATCACTTTCTTCTTGCTCACTTCTTTTTATACTCTTGTTTCTCACCACTTCTTCATGTTAGTAATGAAAACCCATTTTCTTGAAATCTAAATTACTGTTTAACCTCCCATAGCAATTCAGTTTATTCTAACTTGTTAAGTACATCCATCTGAGAGTTTTGGGTTTATATTCTTTTAACTTTTAATTCCCGGGAGTTCTTTTACAGATTCTCTTTCAGATTCTACTTAGATTTCTTTTCCGTAGCACTATTATTATCCTCTTCGTTCTGATCCGTCCATCAAGAAATAAAAATAAAATTCTACTTCTCCGAAGCTGAGCTTGCATCATTTACTCGTCCGTTAATAGCACAATATTATTTCCTAAACACTCTCTATCTCTCTCTCTCTCGCAACGAGTCCTTACATATTCTCATTCTTTCATATTATCCCCATAACATGCTATTGTAATGTCTATTTCCTTACATATTCTGGTTAGGAAAGCAAAATAAGAGAACCATCCTTTAAACACGGATCAACTTTAGTTGGATTAAATTAGTGTTCTTCTTGAATATAAAAACCATGTGAGCCGCAAAGTCCTCAAGTACCTCACTCAGCCGCGTTAATGGGAGCATAGTTACTATAGTGATTTTCTTTCCATAACCATTTTTCTCTTTTTTGTATGTGCGTGTGTGCATGCGTAAATCAAAAACACATTTATAGATGCATCTAGGTATATATATACATACATATATATATA
>NC_068984.1:64363185-64364482 GCF_001194135.2 Octopus bimaculoides
ATATATATATATATATATAACTGTTTATAACATTGCAACAGAATCTGGCCTGCGCCTTCCTGCTCAAGGGCTAAACCTACGGTCACTAACAACATACGGTATTAAAACCGAGCGAAGCAGGGTGTATTAAAATCATCTGACGAGACACTTCTGCACCTAGGAAGGCACCACAACCAATTGTACAGTACCCCGTTGTGCGAGAGATCGATGCAGAATGAAACAAAACGATCGTTGTGGGCAATAAAATTTCCGTATGTTCTATTTTCCGCCTCTATCATTATATAAGCTTCGGTGGAACAAATAGAAATATATAACACAAATCATAAGTGTATATTTTTGACTAGTCGTAAAGTTACACAAGTAACTAAAATGTTGAGTCTTTCGTAAATTGCTCGTTGAAAATAATGTTTGAAAGGACCAATTGTAAAAGCTCTCACCCTTTTAGTCAGGTATGTAACTTTACAACCGATTAATAAATCGATAGACAGACAAACAGGCAGACAGACAACTAGATAGATAGATAGGTAGATAGATAGATAGATAGATAGATAGATAGATAGATAGATAGATAGATAGATAGATAGATAGATAGATAGATTGTCTTGAAGATGCCATACATATTTAGAGAGTGATGTGGTATGTCAGTTTTCTAGGTATCTGAAGAAGAATGCAATGTTTGTTTTCAGTACCGGTCTTTAAAACTGTTCCATATTTTAGTGATGAGGAATTCTATACATTATTTATATTATTTACATTGGAAAGAGAACACCACTGGAAAATTCGAAAACTAAAAGAGGAATCACATATGCTAGGACACAACCTCCTAAGTAGACTTAGTGCAGATATGAGTAGACTATGGGAACCGGTATTAATGAAGAACAAAAATATTACGCTTATAAGCCCTAAAATTCACTCTGTAATTGTCCACGGGCATATAGCGTCATAGTTAAGAGCGTTGGCTACTAACCCCAAAATTCCTAGTTCAGTTCCAGGCAGTGCCTTGCATAAATAATAATAATAATAATAATAATAATAATGATAATAATAATAATAATAATAATAATAATAATAATAATAATAATAATTTGGCCTTGATAAATGTGCAAAAGCTACCTTTATCAAAGGAAAAATGACAAAAACATCTAATGTGAACCTTGACCAGCAAAATGTCATAAAAGAGTTAGAACTAGCGGAGAGCTACAAATACCTAGGGGTAATTGAAGGGGACAATATCAAGCATTCAGTGATGAGGGAAGGGATCAGAAGAGAATGTTATCGCAGGGTGGGAGCAATACTG
>NC_068984.1:64365395-64372746 GCF_001194135.2 Octopus bimaculoides
TGAAGACGAAAACAATACCTATTGTCATAGGTGCCCTGGGAATGACAGCGAAACGGGCTGATTACTACCTAGCTCAGATGCCAGGAAACCCCAAAATGGCTGAATTTCAAAAGATAGTGCTCATGGGAACTGCCCATATCCTACGTAAAATACTGTCTATGTGATCTCAAATTTTAAAACAAACACATAATTTTCTTATGGTTTCTTAAACATTCACTAGAACAAAACTGTACAAATCCAAATATATGGTACCCTAGGCATAACACCTACATGAACTTCTAACTTGTTGTCTCTTGAGGTCTCTGGGTGAGACTTGAGACCAACTTGTACAAATGCAAAACAAAAGTCAAACATAAAATAATAATAACAACAACAAAATACCTTAGGACACCTAATGAAGGCTGGAGAGTAAATCAGCCGAAACGCTGTGGTGACAATAAACAAGATGGGGACACATATCCGTCCAATGTAAATAAATAATCGGTCTTTAAAGTTGTGTACTGAGAGACCGATATAGCATTTGCTTGCATTTGCTTGCACCACTTTCCATTGAGTAAACAAGAAATGAGTTGTTGTAGGTACACAATGATGGAGGTTTAGATATATTTTTCTTTAGTTTGTATATCTTCAGTTCATCTCTAGTATTTTTTTGTCAGTGTAACAATATCTCACAGTATTTTTCATAAAGAATTTGTAACATCTATGAGAGTTTCTAATCCGAATAAAAATATGTATTACTTGGTGATAATACATATTTTTTATCTATTCAATATATCAACTGTAAAAAACACCAATGAGCAGAAGAAATTATTCTTGATGGCGCAGTTTTCTTATGAATAAGAGATTGATTTTTGAAATATATGACATCTTTCAAGGTATTGCGAATTCCTTATGCAGGAAGTAAATATATTGGTCGGCTCATAGTTCAATAATCTTATATAAAATGCGATAGAGGTGTTTGAATGAATTTATCAAATCTGATTTTTTTTCTTGTTTAAAATGATAAACAACTTTAATAAAAAGTTACACAGCACAACAGGCAGTATGACTTATTTTTTGATTATCGGACGAAGGTCGTTGGAATTGCTTATGTAAACAGAGTAACTTTTCCTCTAAACAAAGATACTACTCAACACAATCTTCATCACAAGTAACGCATTATACCGTAATTGAACCCAACTCTTGAATCCTCTTGAAAAATTCCAGGAGTATACTGTTCTACCTACTTCTTCATGGTCACTTTCACCTTGTCTGTGTAATTAAATCTTTATCCCCGAAGACTGTCCTTCATTAGACTGAACAGATGGTAGTCTGGGATGTGCCAGGTCCAGTCTGTACAGGGCACTACTGACCAGACCAATATACTACATTGTAATGGAGATTGTGGATCGTTTTCCAATTAATATTTCTTCCTCCTAATACTTCTTTAAGCTTTTCGAGTGTCTCAATGTCCAAGATAAAGCCACCTTCCAGAAAATCAAGACAGAGAAACTCTTGTCATCTCAAGAAAGTCACCATAACTTTTAGTGTCGACCGCTAGTTATTGTACTTGTTAAGCCTTGGGGAAGAGATATGACACTACTCCATGGATGAAGCCTTCGTTTCCGAATCATAAAAGCATCCGACGTTTCATACACTTTTATGAAGTCCGGAAAAAAGTATCGTTGTTGGCTTCAAACGCTTCCTGCAGACCAGAACAGACTTTCACCATTCTGCCCTTCAAATAGGGCATCAACTACCGAGGTTTCGAATTTGCGCACACATTTTGATAATCAAAGTATTTCAATAACTTATAAAATCCACTGTGACAAAAGCCCAGTTGTGCGGCATAGTCCATTGTTGTGGCACGTCTTTTCATTCGCTGGCAATTTGTGATAATAGTCGCAGTTGAGGGTCTCATGTTTTGTCTCCAATGTTAGTTTATCCTCCTTTAAACTTTCGCTATGTCCGTAAACAGCTTCTAACCATCGGTGGATGTCGGACAGTCTACACCACTTCTTCGTAAAACAAAAATCAATTATAGTGCTGCTTCTGTTTCGAACCCATTATTTGTTTGCAAGAAGTAGAACATAAAGAACAGTTAATATAGAAAATTGGTTCCTCTACAAATATATGCAATTTGAACCACCTTGTCAAATAATGATAAAGTTATGCTCACTTTTGCATTACTTTCAGTATAACATTCATATATTTACACTTTGAAATACAAGTATAAATAATAATGCATTACAACTACAGGTATAGATAGTAAAGTAATAAAAGTATGTACTCTAAACCTTATGCGGCATGCTAATTCACTTTTCTCTGCAAGGAAGAGTGGCCCTCGAGAAAAGACTGATGCAGAAAGTCATATACCATTTGGAGTGCAAATATTAAGCTTGTTATAGCTTAATAGAGAAGTGTTTCGATTATTCCTACTGAGAGGTTTTCCCTTGTTTATACTGACAACAGATACTGCGGAACATTAAAAGAACTATAGATTACCCTAAGGGTTATTGTTTAAATACTTAATGGCATCTATGGTGTCTTAATATTGAGAATTATGTATTTATATGGTTTAGGAGAATTCTTGCAACATTAAAACAGGTTTGTAAAAGATGGGGAGAAATGTAACATATAATTGTGTTTCCTATAGTTGCGTTTATAAAAATTAATATTTTCCTGTATGAAGTATATTCTATATTCGACTCTATTGATCTAATGCATTAATCTAATTATAGTAATTATGTGTAAGCTAATATTTTTGCTCACATATTGTCATGCTACTTCTCTGCGCCAATCGTTTGAGCAATCGAAGACTCGAAGCGTGCTAGAATTATAAAGGCTTCTTTAATAAAATGCAAACACGTTACTTTATGCGTTGAGTGTTTTTCTACTCTTTGTAAACTCAACATTGAGCAATACACATACGCACATATATGCGCGTGTGTCTGTATGCAAAGACGTATCTCAAACACTATACTTTTCTCCGTTTTCTTTCTCTCAGCTACTCTCATCCTCTCCCTTTATTCTTTGTCTCTCTTTCTCGAGTCTTTGTGTCTCAGTCTTTCTCTATAGTTATCTCTCACATACTCTCTCTTTTACTCTCTCACACTCGTTCCATCTCTCATTATGCTTCTTATGCAATCTGTCCTTTGACTATCCCTTATAGCAATTTCTTCCTTATTAATATCATTTCTTGTTCTCACTCTCTGTATTTGATCATTTCTCTCTTTCCAATATCATCACATTCAATTTTTCTGCCATACCTCCTCTTTATTTTTTTCCTTAACTTTCACACATTCATGTCCCTATCAAAGCAATACTGAAACCGAACATATTATCGTTTCGAGATTGAATCTCGAATATAATAAAGGATAACGTTTTTCTTCTTTTTTTATATTTCTCCTTTAAAATTGAAATTGCACAATATTTGAAAGATGCAAAAGAACACTTTTAAAAATTGTCTCTATGTGCATAATGATATTTTTATCGAAAAACACGAGTTAATTTCAAATAATAGCTGCACAAGGTGCATTTTTATGTACTCTTTTATTCTGGTAGGGATAAGTATTTTTTATTGAAAATGCAAATTATAGATTTCAGATGCTAAAAATGACATGAAGTTCGAGTTGACCTTGTTAATAACCAAAGCGATCTACTTTAGTTTTTGTCTTTTTTCTTCACTTGGCTAATAAAAAAGAATTATTAACATTATTTTAAATTGTACAATGTTGCAAAACAGGCAAAACGAAGTACAAAACAAAATGTTTTTGTCGAACCAACAAAGGGACGTCTACTCAGTTGTTCATTTTGCGATAAATAGTATCCAGTTTATTCGTACTCACATAAAGCGAACAAAAGTACAGCAAATAGCCTACATTTTATTGCACACTACCAGAAATGTAGTGGAAACCGCCATGGTTGAAAAGTCTTTGTTTATATTTCTACTCTCTCTCAATCTCGCTCTCTCTTGGGCGCTATGGAATTAAATAATGTCTTCTTCTTAGGGTATGGGGCTTTAAAGCCCACGGGGATTAATTTTGCTTCTTATACTTCATGGGTTAAAATATAAAGTAATACGAATCGATCAATCGACGCCACGCATCTCCTAAAATATGCGACCATATGCCTGTTAAATAGTGACATCGATTTCTCATGTAAGCACAGAGCTCACCACTTGGGGGTCAGCAGTATTCGATTTAATCGACACCAGCACTTGACTGATACTTTATTCTATCAACTACGAAAGGATAAAAAGTAGAGATGAACTCGGTACGACATGAACTCAGAGCATAAAATATTGTTGCTAAATACACTCAAGCATTTTGTTTGGCGTGATAATGATTCTGCCAACCCAGTACCGATATTAGGAATTCATATTATAAAAAGCAGGAGGCAGTCATTCTGCAGGATCGGTAGATTATCGGAGTATGTGTTATTAGTCACGACCCTTTACGTTCAATTTCCGAACATGCCAACCTTACGTTTTATCTTCCCATGGTCAATAAAATATACTACCGACCGGAGGTGATATAATTGATCGTCTTTTACCCAAACGTCTGCGAATGATGGATTGGCAGAATCGGCAGAGTGACTAACCTTCAAATCCTAATGAGGTCGATAAAATAAATGTCAAGTAGAGAAAGTTAAATCGAATTAATACTGACATAGTATTTATGTGACGGATTATTATCTACGTGTGAATGCAATAGTACGTAGCTACCTACTTCTTGAGCAACGTGGAGGCGCAGTGGCCCAGTGGTTAGGGCAGTGGACTCGCGGTCGTAGGATCGCGGTTTCGATTCCCAGACCGGGCATTGTGAGTGTTTATTGAGCGAAAACACCTAAAGTTCCACGAGGCTCCGGCAGGGGATGGTGGCGAACCCTGATGTACTCTTTCACCACAAATTTCTCTCACTCTTTCTTCCCATTTCTGTTGTACCTGTATTTCAAAGGGCCAGCCTTGTCACACTCTGTGTCACGCTGGATCTCCCTGAGAACTACGTTAAGGGTATACGTGTCTGTGGAGTGCTCAGCCACCTGCACGTTAATTTCACGAGCAGGCTGTTCCATTGATCGGATCAACTGGAACCCTCGTCTTCGTAACCGACGGAGTGCCAACCTCTTGAGTAACATGAATGAAATAGAGAGATAGAGATAGTGTGTGTGTGAGTGTGTGCGAGATAAAGTAAGATATTTCAGCATTGAGAGACAGTAAAAGTAGATATTAATATAAATGTGTAAGACAAAGTGGGTGTGATATGGATAAATAGGAATATAGAGAGGCGATGATGATGGATATGAAGACGTAGCAAAGTTTATGGTGCAAGGTCTTTAGTTATCTAATTCTGTCTATTTTTATCTCTTCATACCTCTCACATCATCCGTCTCTCACCCCTCTCCTCACCACTCTCCCTCTCCTCACTTCTCTCCCCATCCTCACATCTCTCCCTCCCCTCTCCTCTCTCTCCCCCACTCTCTCTTTTTATCTCTACGATCGAAATGTTCTTTTAATTGTAAACCAGTAAAAACAGAGAAAATGCAATGAGGTGTTTTGTTTTTTTTATGTGTATATGCATATACTCATGTATATGTGAGTGCATGCACCACAGTAGGCTGAGGAAGAGATTTCGTGGAAATTTGGTAATAAATTGACGAAAAATTATCCCCTGATAGTGGTTGAGCTCTCGTTGAAGACATATTCATAAGGCAATTTGGAAAATTTATGAAACTCAAACATTTCTCAAAAATCTGAGGGCCTAAGACCTAAATCTCATATTTGGGTACTTCTGTCCGGAAACATAAAATCTGGCATAATTTGAATTAAAACGAGGCTTGGAAAGTGAATGGGAGCACATTGGAAACATACGGGTGCAGCTGTTTTAGAAATTTATGAAAATTCCAAATTTACAAAACTCTCCGGATCTGGGGTTAAATTTCCATATTTGAGCATTTGGGGCTAAAATACAAAAACGGACATTGGTTGGGTGAACAAGATTAGAAAGTAGTTGAGACCTCTAAGGAAGCATATTGATTCCGTAATTCTGGAATAGGAATGATTTACTGTTACACATTATAGCATCATCTCGTCGAACAAGTAACCATCATATGTTACAGTAGGAGTAATCACATTTTTTTTCTTACATTAACGAACTGAAAGTCCATATACATTCCTTGCAAAAAGGTTGCGCGTTCATTTTCTCAAGGACCGATGGATCAGAAACAATCCACATCTTCCATAGAGTATCAATGCGGGCTGTCACCCGGGAAGTTTTCTGCGATAAATTGGTTTTTATTCTTTTAAAATTTATTGCAGCATTCTATTCCACTTTCATCCAAGTTCCCGAGTCCTTCATCATCGTTTAACTCAGTCAGTTCTCTGGAGTGACCTCGAATTTTATGTAACGTCGGATGATGCTTATCCAGCGTCAAGAAGGAAAATGTAAAGATTTATACGAAAGTTCTTGTTCGACTCTATATCAGCCTTCTTCTTGGGAGTACTTGAAAATATCATTGACAAAGTATGACGATAATATGAGAACAATAAGAATTGAGAATAATTGCTCATATAGTATCAACTACTCTGATGTAATAATTTGCGTCCAGGTGAAATTTACCCCGAAATTTTCAATGTTCATCATTATATCAGGTATTAAATTTAAAATTTTATTTTTAGATATTGGCCAATCAGATTTTTCGCGGGTTGAGCAGATTTTGGGGATCGAATCCTAACACAGTGCGAGAAATAATTGCAAAAGCAGGTAATTTTAATATTTTTCCATGCTTATTTGGCTGTCACTACAAATAGATGTCAGGAGGCTATTTTCATTGACTTCCATCACTTCAAACCCTTAGCGAGGTCGTGTAACAAGCTTTGTATGTTATTTTAAAATTTAGTGGGGAAAGCAGACAGACTTTGTAGTCCTGGTGAAACTGATTTTTCGTAAAGGCGGTGCACCAAATTGGCCGCTGTTTCAAAAACTGAAACAAAAGATAAAATATATTAAATTAAGAAAGATACGTTTCCCAATATACTCTTTTACTTGTTTCAGCTATTTGACTGCGGCCATGCTGGAGCACCGCCTTTAGTCGAACAAATCGACCCGAGGACTTATTCTTTGTAAGTCTAGTACTTATTCTATCGGTCTCTTTTGTCGAACTGCTAAGTTACGGGGACGTAAGCACACTAGCATCGGTTGTCAAGCGATGGTGGGGGACAAACACAGACACACAAGCACACATACATATATACATATATACGACGGGCTTCTTTCAGTTTCCGTCTACCAAATTCACTCACAAGGCTTTGGTCGGCCCGAGGTTATAGTAGAAGACATTTAGAAATACGACAAACTAAAATAGATACCAC
>NC_068984.1:64373579-64381790 GCF_001194135.2 Octopus bimaculoides
ATATATATGTATATTTGTATGTATATATATGTATATATATATGTATATATTATTGTGTATATATATATATATATATATATATATGATATATATATATTAGCTATATTATATACATATACATATATACATGTGTGTATATATGTATATGTCTTATATATGGATGGGTGTGCGTGTATATGTGTGTTAGTGTGCGTGTGTGTATGTGTGTGTGTGTGTGTGTCATAAAGTAAAAATGAACATATAAGAATATGCAAAATACTTTATGATCACTGCCGAGAGTATTTCAAAGAGAGCGTAGCAACGAAAGAAATAAAAATAGCCTAGAGTTATTGGTGAAATTTATGGATGACTTTATCAAAAATAAAAATAATTCCACAAACTTGCAAGTAACATTCAACTGCATGAAGCCCAACAAAATGATTGCTGAGAATATAAATTACTACATTTCACAAAAGATCAAAAGTGAATAGACTTTGTTGTACATACATACGTACACAGATAGATGTGTGTATGTGTGCGTTCGAGTGTGTGTGTACTCGTGTGGGTGTGTGTGTTTCTGTGTGTGTATGTGTACGTGCTATATTTACATGTCGGTATTTGGTACATAAGAGTGAGAGAGGTATAGCAAAAAAATACTGAGACATAAAGATGTACGTGATATCTATGTACATATATTTAAGAATATAAATATCTGTACACGTTATATATATATACTACGTACAGTTGCTTATGGATGCACGCAAAGACACACACACATACACACACACACACACACATAAACACGCACATGTACACACACAGACACAGAGACCTAAATATAAAGAATTATGCATGAATATATTAATACGAATGTGGTACGCAGCAACATTACAAGTAAAAAAATACACGCGCGCGCGCACGCACACACACACATACACACACACATATATATATGCATACATTTATACATACACTCATACGTATATAACACGAAGGTGAGTTAAATAACAATGTATTAATATACGCTCAGGAAATACGAAGAAAGTGAAGGATTTTGCGTGTGTGTGTGTGTATGCGTGTGTTTGTGTTTGTGTGTGTGTGTGTGTGTGTGTGTGTGTGTGTGTGTGTGTGTGTGTGTGTGTGTGTGGGTGTGTGTGTGTGTAATATATCATAATATCATATACAACATATTTCCGAATACATATATCTGTGGATATCTGATGGTACATAAACCACGTTTCGCTGGTTTCCTCTGCGTTTTCTTTTTGTACCTTCTGTTGACTATTTGAAATTTGAAACATTTATAGGAGTTTATCAAATCTTTAAATTATTCTGTTTTATAGTACATCGATTACCTTTCGAAAAAATAAATCGGTGGTTAAGCTTTTGCCATTGATTCTGTAAGAAAAAGGAACAGTTTTTTTAATATATTGGGGTTTTCTTTTTCAATCCTTTGGCGTTCAGGCAAGATGTTCATGCGCACGTAAGCACATTATGTATGTATGTATGTATGTATGTATGTATGTATGTATGTACATGTATATATGTATGAGTGGAGGCTAAATGGCACAGTGGTTATGGCAGCGGACTCGCGGTCATAGGATCGCGGTTTCGATTCCCAGACCAGGCGTTGTGAGTGTTTATTGAGCGGAAACACCTAAAAGCTCCACGAGGCTCCGGCAAGGGATGGTGGCGAACCCTGCTGTACTCTTCCACCACAACTTTCTCTCACCCTTACTTCCTGTTTCTGTTGTGCCTGTAATTCAAAGGGTCAGCCTTGTCACACTGTGTCACGCTGAATATCCCTGAGAACTACGTTAAGGGTAAAAGAGAGAGAATGCGAGACAGAAGTGAAAACAGGAGTAATATGGCGCACCTTGTAACTAATAATGCTAAGTATGACGCGCTGATTTTACTCATTTGCATTTAAGTGCATCATTAAACTTATATGCATTAATTAAAAAAACGGCGGGAACTTAGTTACCAACCTATTATATATATATACTCTTTTACTCTTTTATTCTTTGACTTGTTTCAGTCATTTGACTGCGGCCATGCTGGAGCACCGCCTTTAGTCGAATCAAATCGACCCCAGGACTTATTCTTTGTAAACCTAGTACTTATTCTATCGGTCTCTTTTTGCCGAACCGCTACGTTACGGGGACGTAAACACACCAGCATCGGTTGTCAAACGATGGTGGGAGGACAAACAGACACACAAACCCACATACACATATATATACATATATACGACGGGCTTCTTTCAGTTTCCGTCTACCAATCCACTCACAAGGCTTTGGTCGGCCCGAGGCTATAGTAGAAGACACTTGCCCAAGGTGCCACGCAGTGGGACTGAACCCGGAACCATGTGGCTGGTAGGCAAGCTACTTACCACACAGCCACTCCTGCGCCTATATATATATTTGAATAATATTTACTTTATACAAGAGAAATTGCCTAACGCATCTTTAAGGGTATCTTCATGTTCTGAAACTTATAATCAATGTACTATTCTTGCCAGTAACAACAGTAACAAAAATAACAATATGGTCCTTCTCATAACCTCAAAGACTGGTGAAGGAAAATAATTTTCGACCGGAGCTTTGTTCCTAATACTAGCGACATCGCTAAATACACCAAAGCGCCTATTAGTTGCATAATATGAGCAATGGATTGATTCTGCCCTCGAATAACACGAGTACTCCTACCATTTTGGTTTTACCCAGTTCCCGAAAAACGAAATCACCATCAAAGTATGAGATAATGGCAGGGGATGCGTAGATTCTGGAATTGATCTGATGTGTGTGTGTGTGCGTGTGTGTGTGTGTGTGTGTGTGTGCGTGTGCGTGCGCGCGCGTATGTGTACGCACATGCGTATGCAAACTTAAATTTAATTCCAGCTTCTTTCTATATTTTCCTCTGTAGATACACGAGAGCGCGAACTTCACGCCTTGCCTAAATGGATCTTGCTTTAATGTTATGCTTGCTTTAATGTATCTAGCATGAAAGCAATTTGCATAAAACCCGAATTTAGAGTTACTTTTTTGATGTTGCTCTGGAAACTTACGCGTTTGCTAAATGCAAATTAGAAATTGAAATGAAAAATACAGACAGAAAAATCTTTTTTTAAAATTTGAAATGAAGGAAAAAGAAAATATAAATTTTTCCATATTTTCTATATACAAGCCATCTCCACCGACCCTAAGAACCGTAATTTTCTGCAATGAGTGTTTAAGCTATCATGAATACTCATGTGTGGTATCTTCGGAAGCAACATGCCTATCGAAGTACAAGATAGCCAAAAGTGGATATGCTTCATAGGAAGACAGGTACCAATCGCAATACTGAGTTAGAGTTACATACTATGGGACAGTACTGTATCGTCCCAACGCGAGGTCAACTTGGAAGTAAAGTACACACTGCGACAAAGCCAAATCAGAGCGTTTAGTTCATTTTTTTTTTAAATTATCATAACTGCAAGATAACTTCTAGATAGCTGTTCGTTATTTGAATTTTTTTACTTTCCAATACAGTATATATATTGTCTGTAGATGTGCATATGCATGTTTGTGTATGTGTACGTGCATGTGTGTGTATGTGTGTGCGTGCGTGCGTGTGTGTGTATGTGTATATACATACATGGCTAAGGATGACAATGTTGCAACACCTAGAAAGTTCGTTTCTAAGGTGCAGAACCAACTCAGATCTTTGGAGCAAGAGTAGCAGAGTGTCTCCCCTGCTTACAGAACCGAAGTGCTTCAAAGGAAAGCTAAACGTACAAATGTTGTCGTACCAAACTCAGAACGCAAGGAGCCACAAGGCATTTTGTCTAATGCTCAGATGTTCCGTCAATTCATCACTTTTGACTGGTGCTCTATTTTATCAACCTCTGATTTCTAGAGAGCATGTAAGAGCCGTGGCTTACACTGCAAAACAAGTGTTTCATTCAATCTACTACTATAACGGTGTTTAACATTAGCATAAAAGCACAGGTTTCTGAGTGGGGAAGGGCTGAAAAAGTTCCTGGCTTTAGGGGTATCGTGAAAGATCTGGTTGAAGTTCCAAACTTCCAAGTTCTTTTACAGGGTTCAGAACAACTAAGTATGTGAACCTGAGGGGGGGAGGAATGTATTTAAAAATCGCAATAACCTGATCCTTGTGTATTTTCCATTACCCAAAACCAGGAATTTTTCAATAGTAATAGTACCTCATAGGAGTGGATACCAATTGATTGATTCGATCATATTTACGTATTTTCATAGGAACCAGAATTACAAAAGCAAATTCGACTTTGACTGAGATTTGAAATGATATCTTAAAGCAAACACGAACAACTTTTCCGAGAAGTAAACTTCATGAGACATCACTCATCATCAGGCGATCCACAGTACTAAAAGCATTCAAAGGCAGCGAGCTGGCAGAACGTAAACACGCCGGGCGAAATGCTTAGCGGTATTTCGTCTGTCTTTACGTTCGGAGTTCAAATTCTGCCGAGATCGATTTTGCCTTTCATCCTTTCGGGGTCGATAAATTAAGTACCAGTTGCGTACTGGGGTCGATCTAATCGACTGGCCCCGCTCCCAAAATTTCGTACCTTGTGCCTAGAGTAGAAAAGAATACCAAAAACATTCAAGGCCATCTTTCGTCAGTGTACCATTCAGAAATTTCCGCAGGCCACAATTTATCTTTTAAATCTTAAAGGAACACACTCAAATACAGCAAAGCCATTTTGCATTGCATTCTGCTAGCCCGAGCACTAGACAAATACTATAACTACCGTTTTTAACTATTTCAAATATGAGCTTTTTTATATCTCTTCAAGATGAATTAGAAATATAACTATTCCTTTTTGGGGAAGTCATTTATATGTTTCTGAGATGCATGTTTATGTGAGGTTCCGCGTATATTTACCTTACCGAGTTAAGGAGAAATTTCGAAATTATTCCAAAGTATAATTATGATATGAGAACGTTATATTGTTAAAATCCCAGATATACTTCCATCACAAAACTTTAAATTTAATCAACACTTGGCAGTAATATATTCATCTAAACTCCTGCAAGCAATTCTACAAACAGATCCGTTGTTTACCGACTCAACCAACGTTAGTAAGAAAAAAATATACATATAAATATTACAATGTTTATGAAATAAGAAGCATTTAAAAGTATCTCTTCCGATATCGTCAGCTTCAAAGCTAAGTAGAAAATGAAATTAATAGCAACGTGTGAAAATAATTTCTATTCCTCGTGCAGTATTGATTCTTTGTATAAAAAGACATCCAACGAATATTAAGTATTCATGTGACGGTTGAGTTATTTCAATATCGATACACGTTCAGAATATATTACCTTCTCCCAACGAATGATGGTTGTGTACTGACACGACACATAGAACAGAGTGGAAATTATTGACACAATAGACGAAAACATAGTAAGTATAGTCTTCAATTGGGTTTCGATGTTGCTTCATATATTATATTAGTTTTGGTCATAAGGTATTAGCTGACCTTTGAATAATCTATGCGTGACGTGCTAGCATTGCAAATAACGTTACATCTATTTTTTATTTATTTTTGGGTGTGTTTTTTTTTTCTTATAGTAAATTTAAAAGCTTTTATTAGCAAGATCAGTCATAATTGACATAAAGCAGTTAAGCCGTACTTGTCTATTCTTAATATTGTAATTTATATATGTGTGTGTGTATGTGTGTATGCAGTTTTCATGTTTACTGGAAACGTTGTTCAAGAAAGAGTGTAAATAATTCAGATTTCTGGGAGTGTTTTGTTGTTTTGTGTTTTTCTTATTTTTAGAAGTTGCAATGATATATATATATATATATATATATATATATATATATATATATATATATAGCAATTAAATATATAGGAGGAATGAAGTAGAAAATGAATTTAGATAAAGCTTGGTGAAATTGTAAACAGTTCATTTTTAAATATATAATTGCTTATATGGGTTATCAGCCCATTAAAAAGAATTAATTCGAACAACTATACGTACATATGTATCAACATTTGCGCGTTTATATTACGAAAAACCGAATCTATGTAATTATCGAATAACAAGACGACCTTATATTAATGTTGGTAAGTTGGAAGTTGAAAGTGAGACTAAAGTTTCGGGTTGATTCAACATATATTCCTTTTACATTTTCTTTTTCTTATCTTACCAATGTGATCTCATTTTACTCATGCTATTAACAACTTAATAGCTTACCAATTCTAGTGACTTTTGCCCTTGTTGTGTTCATCCAGCTTCAAGGCAGCCTTGAACGAGTACACAGGTCATCGACTGAATGATGACCACTGCGCCCATATAAAACACTGGCGTGTTTTATGTGTGTAAAATGACACTGAATTCTCTCCACTATCCAACCTATTACTGCGTGCCTATAGATTGTAGTTATGGTTTCTGCGTCATATATGGTTAGTATGATAGTATCATCTATTTGACGTTCTCTGATATGACTAATAACAAGAGAGACAGCAGATTTAGAAGATACTGCTGCTGTAAAGCCAGGTTTCTATGTTATTTATATAGGGTTAGTGTAGTTATACATCAGTGTTTGGAGTATGGTGAAGATGTGACTGTACTGTCATCTGAGTATGAATTTATCTGTTTTTTGTAGAGGTGTATCAGTTTCATGGAGAATAGATCACTATGGTAGTTCATTCGGAAATTACTATTCTGGAGGTGTTATTTTTACACACTATATAGACTTGGAATCCAAACAAGTAATTTTCTATCCATTGCTTAGTATTGTTTCGTAAAGTGACGTTGAATATCTTTTGTATTGTTTGGAAAGTGAGGAATTCTAAGAACCTTTCTATTAGAGGATAGGGAGAGGGAGAAATGCTGAGACTTGACAGAATGGGAAATGTGAGATTTTTCTTTTTTTTTTTACTTAAGATGAACATATTGTGTTAGGCTTCTGAGTAGTGTTGTTTTTGAGCGTAGTTGTCTAAAATCGTGCTATGATCTGGAAAATGAATGTGTTGGTTGGTGATATCTTTCTAGAGATTGTAAGAATGGCAATAGATCTGTTTGATGTTACTACGTTCGCTTAGGTTTCTTTTAGGCTTTAGAATTGTTATAACTTTGCCTTGACTCGAAAAATTGTTAGATGCTAATGCATGTAGAAATTCTGTTGGCTTCCACGGTTCTAGACGTATGTTTGGGAGTTTCTCTGTCACTAAATGGAATGTAGTCCGTATTGATTTGGTGGTGGGTTGTGTTGTTCATTTTTGTACAACATTCTGTTTGGTGTGACTTTTGGTGGATGATTTTTTTTAGAAATGTATATGACACAATTAAAGTGGTGCTATGTGAGTATAGTATTTGAGGTTGTTACGACATAAGATGTGCTGCATTAGAAGTTATCTTAGATGATATTCCAGTTAGTCAGCTAATTTTGCGATTTCTGTTGGATGCAAACGTTTTCCACTTTTCTGTTGTTCTAAGCTTTATTTGTTTTATATTTCATTGTCAAGTTGCTTGATATTGAGTTTTATTTCGGTTTGGTGTGGTTTTTGGTGTGCTGTGTGTAACGTTGTTTCTGGAAATTTTATAGTCTGGATATTTCTCGTGTATAATTTGGAGATGTATATTTTATATTACTTTCTAAGATCTTTTAAATACGCCAATTAACTTTTTATTAAATGTACGTACTATAGTCTCTATGTGCAGTTGTTTTGTTGGATTCTAAAAACCTCGACACTGTTCCATTGTTTTGAAAATCTGGACTCGTTCCATTGTTTTGATGTAATTAACGAAAGTCCTTTTGATTTTTCATTTACGTGCGAGTGTACTATGACGATAACTGGAATACTGTCCGAGGAGAGGTGGGTATTGTTTACCAGATCGCTACGGTGATGTCTAGGGAAGAGTTATTGTTGTTAGTTTGATGGGATGTGTATATATTTTGGTATAGATTGTTTAGGATTTTAAGTGATTTCAGTTGTGATGCTATCGTGTTACTTCTTTCCTTATTTGTACCACTTTAAAACTATAGTTTGTTTGGTGCACAGAAGTGCACCAAACATTTTAGGACATAAGAGAGTTGACGCCGGGGTGTGTAGCCTGGGTTGTATTTGGCGAGTTTTTTGCTGGTGTACATAAACACACACATCACTATATACATGTATATGTGTGCGTGCGTATATCTGTATGTATGTGTGTGTGTGTGTATATATATACATATATATATATATATATA
>NC_068984.1:64382570-64389472 GCF_001194135.2 Octopus bimaculoides
TATATATATATGATCAGATTCTTCTTCTTTCTGAAAGGGCCTGTCTTGTCTGATTTGATTTTAATTTGCACTGCTGACGGTTGTTTTCTCACAGAAAAAAATGTTTCTTATGTTATTGCTACATAAATGTTATCTGTGATTATTTCTTTACTTCCATAAAGGTGTTTTGGATGCTAAGGATTTGACCAAGATTTCGTCGCTGTTAAATTTGCTGAAATATCAGCAAATTCAAATGACCAGCTAGAGTCTGGCTCCCTTCTTATTGGCTCGTATGCTTGTTTTAATATTTTTGTGGTGGCGGTGGTTGCGGGATGTGGTGGGTGCTGGTGGTAGTATTTATGATACTATGGTGATAGGAGTGAGTTTGCTACATTACTACGCATTTATATTTAATACATTCAGCAAAGCAATGAAATTTTCAAACAAATCTAGCTTTTATAAAAATATAGTATTGAAACCAGCCATATCAGGCCCAAACATTGTTCCTGTTCTATGTTCAAACGTGACAGATCAGGCCTCTCACACTAACCCTACAATGTCATTCTAAAAATAAACAATCAAAGTTATTGAAACCACAAAGTTACAAGATAATGTATGACAAATTCGAAACAATGTGAATGAAAAAGCATTACATTTGCTAAAGAATTAAGGATAAGTTATAAAGTTACTTTCCGTAATTATCATGCACGTATACTCTTTACTCTCTTTTACTTGTTTCAGTCATTTGACTGCGGCCATGCTGGAGCACCGCATTTTAGACGACCAAATCGACCCCAGGACTTATTCTTTAGAAGCCTAGTACTTACTCTATCGGGCTCTTTTGCCGAACCGCTAAGTTACGGGGACATAAACACACCAGCATCGGTTGTCAAGCGATGTTGGTGGGACAAACACAGACACACAAACACATACACACATACATATATTTATATACATATATATACGACGAGCTTCTTTCAGTTTCCGTCAATCAAATCCACTCACAAGGCTTTGGTCAGCCCGAGGCTATAGTAGAAGACACTTGCCCAAGATGCCACGCAGTGGGACTGAACCCGGGACCGTGTGGTTGGTAAGCAAGCTACTTACCACACAGCCACTCCTACGTCTATATCAATTTCTGTTAATGAACTGAATGAGCAATTCCGTTTCTTTAGAAAAAAAAATAACTTTTGTAATCTATTTAATTTCTTTTTCGACGGTCGAGTATTCAGATAAATTTTTATTCAATGAATTTCAATTCATTGTATTCGATATGCGAACTTTGTTGCGCAAAACACAATGCAATTAATAATGCTTGAGTCTTTTCCTCCTATGAGTTACAGCAGGCTAAACATGGATAGCATTTTAAAGTAGTATGTTACTTAGACCTAGTGCAAAAACTATAATAAACCGATAAACGTGTTATTGATATTCAACGTTTTCTAGTTAAAGTAAAGAAGCCTATATACTATTAAAACTCATACATCAGTGTTTATTTTCAATTAACACAGATATTGGCCAATAGATCGGTGATATATTGTGTATTGATAAAACAAAAAGAAATTGGTTTATCTATTTGTTTATATTCTTACAAATTTCTTTTCGTAACTTAATAAAAGATTACTACTACAACCACCACCACTACTACTACTACTACACACACACATACACACACACGCGCACACACACACACACACACACACACACACACGCACACATATATCTATTATACAATTAAGACGACGTTAGAATATATTTAATACGTCTATGTTATTAGTTAGAATTGTTTCGCTGCCATTCCGTTTCTTTGCACCGAAATGATTTCCTGTTGCTTTTGTAGGGAGGAAACAAAATGTATAAAATAAGTGCAAAAATAGCAAAAACAAAAGTGAAATAGAAGAAGAAGAAGAAGAAGAAGAAGAAGAAGAAGAAGAAGAAGAAGAAGAAGAAGAAGAAGAAGAAGAAGAAGAAGAAGAAGAAGAAGAAGACATACAATAATAATACTAAAGGAGTGATCTAAGTATTACAAATAGTATATATAAAGTGTGTTGGTCGATCACGTCTTCACATTTCCCCAATGTCCTAGTGCAAGGATGCAGAGACCCAGAAGTTCAGGACCTACACTCTGTATGGGCGTGTGTGCTACAGAACCTCCCAAAGCTAGACCCCAATATCTAAACATTATCTTAGTACAATAAGATTATCCATGAAGAAAAACAACCAACAGTAATGCAAGTAATGTGTGCGTGTTTGTGTGTGGGTGTTTGTGTGTCTGTGTTTGTCCCCCTAGCATTGCTTGACAACTAATGTTGGTGTGTTTATGTCCCCGTAACTTAGCGGTTCGGCAAAAGAGAACGATAGAATAAGTACTAGGCTTACAAAGAATAAGTCCCGGGGTCGATTTGCTCGACTAAAGGCGGTGCTCCAGCATGGCCGCAGTCAAATGACTGAAACAAGTAAAAGAGTAAAAAGAGTAACACTATGAATCCACAAATACTCTCCACCTAACTAGAATGAATGACAGCTCTGAATAACAAGACATAACAATTCACAAACAAGCATAACAATTGCGCATTCTCAGCGTCAGCTGCCAAATGGATATCACTATTGTTTCGTTTCGATATATATATACAGAGAGAGAGAGAGAGAGAGAGAGAGAGAGAGAGAGAGAGAGAGAGAGAGAGAGAATACTCTATGATGTTGCAATGTCACCAAGCCTTTAATACGGACAGAATTCATATAATTAATCTCTCTCAGTTGCATTCCTTCAAAAGAAGTTTAACAGTGTATGCTGCCACTACAATATTTTCCTGTAAAGTTAAAAGTGGACGGGTAACAGGCTACAGCGATTTCTTTTAATAGCGTTCAAACACCAATTTTAATGAGCCACTTACGCTTTTGAAAATTTATTTATTTTGAAAATTTATTTATCATTTCAAATCAAATTGATGAGGGTTTAATTTATTCTCACATAAAATATTTCTTTCTCAATGAAAATTTTGATATAAGTTTTCATCCAATAGTTAACAAATCACCAAATCAACTTTGCTGTGAAAAAAATCAATCAATCAATATATTAACCATACAATCAATATTTTACTTATTTCTCTAAAATGTGATGAATTAGAGTCAATTGACTGACATTTCGTAATCATAGGTTTATCTCAAATTACTGTTTAGCTTTATTGGTTATTGTAAATATCAAAAGAGTAACAAACAGAATATTTATGCTTTGCCGGAATTATAAACAAGTGATGCAGCCATCCCTCAGAAGATTTTGATGAAGCGGGTTATTTTTGTTGTGTTTTTAAAGTCTAGTTAATCTGATATAATAACAAGTGTTGTTGGAATTTTGTTATGAAGGACAATTTTTGTTGCTGCGTAGAGACTGAGTTATATTATTTCTAAATTTATATAGAGGAAAAATTGTAAAGTTTAGCTGTGTTTTGCCTGGATATATGTCTATACCTTCCCTGGACCTTATTTGTTTGTACTCCCGCATTTCAATTTGCAATCTAGGCAGAGTTGTGTGTTGTAAAATGTTTCCCGTTTGTCCAATGTAATTTTCCCCACATCCTGACCATGTTATCGCATAAATTAAGATTCCAGACGCACTGGTGAAGCTATATTTTTATTGTGGAAAGTTGTCTTGGCATGAAGCGGATCGTTTACACTCCGCCTTTTCCCGGATGCAGTGGTATATAGCACAAAATATTCAGTGTAGGATTAGATATATTTTTAAAAACAGAAATGGGGTTTAAGGAAATATTTGGTTACTCTTTCTACCAAGTAGAGCTATAAAACACAGAGGTTTCCCGGTTAGCAGGTTTTTAGATAGCTAATGTTGATAGTGAAAAGTGTCAGTAGTAGGTTTGAATTTCTTGCCTGGACATAACACATGATATCATATTCTTTCTTATGGCAGTATTCCACTCGGGCGTGCATACAAGCCTAATGATTGTAGAAAAAGAATAAATGACACCATCACAGCTTCAAGGATTAAATTCCAGAATAAACTTGCTATCAGTGAAAACTAACTGAAAGAAAAAGTTGAGTCGATAAGATGACGTGAAATTAACGTTCGGTATTCCATTACCAGAGTTACGCAGTTTTTCTTTAAAATGACGGATGCTTAATCGTCGAGACTAAATAGATATAAAAAAGAAAGAATGAGCATGTACAAAGTTTGAAAAAGATCTCACCCATATTTGAACTGTAGGCAACCTTTCAGACTGCTAATAATCATTTTAGTATTCAGTACTAAATACATACTTGTATTTGTGTGCGATTATTTGAAGACAAGAGAATAAATTACACAAAATACAGCAATTTTTAACTTTTTGATTTTCTGCCAAAATATCAAGCCATTGCCTTAAAAAAACACTTCACAATTGTACAAACCCATTAAGACCTCTGCTGTTATCTCAAAGAATTACCATGGCTTACTGGTGAGAGACTCCGAAAATTCAAAAGGTATTAAATTTATACATACATAATTCATATATATACATATGCGCGTTGTGCGTAGAATAATCCATGACGAAAGTGTTTCAGCGGACTCACAGTTATGGATTACACTTTTCCATTTCAGACTTCTACCACCTACTTATTCATTCTAAATCAGTGGTTATTAACCTTTCCACTATCACGCTCCCCCTAGGAATTTGTCCTTCTCTCCACGCCCCCTTGCATCTATGAATAAAATTTCCTCCCAGATCTTAAATAAAATCTAAAGTATGTTCTGTCTTTTTATTGAATATGAATTAGTCACCTAATACAAACTATATATAATTTTATATATAATCACAATATACAAAAAGTGAGATATTTGACATTGCTTCTTGGCAAAAAAAGTTTTTTTTTATTGAATATGAATTAGTCACATACTTAGCTACAAAATCTTAAATGCGTGGTTGAATGCCAGAGAGCGCACAACGTAAGTCCCTTTCAGCGTTCAGCATGTTTCTGTACTTTGTCTTGACAGCAAGGAACGCAGAAAATGCAGCTTCACAAAGATACGTGGATCCAAACAGCTAAAGTCCGAAGAGCCTGATGTGAGATCAGAGGGTAAACAGGAAGGTACCTGATCCAGTTCTTTGAAGTCTTCTTTAGCTAGTGAGTTGAACTCCAGCTCAAGAAACTCCTTTTGTACTTCATCTAAAACATCAGTAACTTCACACTGAAAAAGGTTCCTAATGAATTCCCAAGCTTCACGCTTTTCATCTATATATGGGAAGTGTCTGATGAATTCTGTTTTCAAGTCAGTTAGATGAGTTATTATTTGTTTCTTTAATTCAGAATCAAGGTTACCGGGAATGAAAGCAGAATCCAAGTAATAAAACTGGCTGTATTTCCCTGCTGAATTCGACATTTCCAGTTTGGCCATGAAGGTTCGAATAGTGTCGTGCTTCTTTTGATGTTGATGTTTTTCCCTTGTAGTTTAAGGCCGAGAGAATTCAACACTTCGAAGATGTCCACCAGGTAAGCTAGAGATAGCTGAAAGCCTTCTGACTGGAACTTGTCATGGAGATTTACTTTCTGCTGCAAATCTAGAAATATTGCTACTTTTTGTACTTCGTGAAGCCGTCCAAGCATATTCTGTTTTTAATAGCCATCGTACGTTCGTGTGAAAAAGCAATGCTTCATGCTCAGATTCCATATTTTTACACAACAGTTTAAAAAGACGACTGTTTAAGGCTCCACCTTTAACAAAGTTGACAACCTTGATAGCCACGATCAGGACATTTCTCATCTCAGTAGGTAAGCTTCTGGACGTTAAGGCTTCATGATGAAGTATGCAGTGTCTAGCTAAAACAGATGGATTTTTGTTTCTTCCACCTTAGTAATGTATCTAGACTGCAGATCAAGCATGGATGGAGCTCCATCAGTGCACGCCACTACCAGTGAATTCCACAATAGGTGGTTTCCAGGAGAGAAGTTTGATACATCACGAAAAATAGCTGCAGCTGTTCTACAACTATCCATAGGGTGAAACAACACTTCTTCTTTACACAATTGCCTGACACAAAACGAGCATATACCAGAAGCTGAGAACACTGAACGATGTCAGTCGTTTCGTCACACTGGCTGGTAAAAATAGGAGAATCTCTTACTTGAACGAGAATTTGATCTTTGATGTCTTCAGACAAGTCGTCGATTTTTCATTTGACTATATTGTTTGATAGTGAAATCTGGGAAAGCCTGTTTGCGCTATCTTTCCCCAGAACTATTTCTGCTTCACGGAATAAACTTGGTTTTACGAGAGACTCTCCTATGTTATGGCTCTTCTTGCTCTTTGCATTCAAAATGGCAATATCATAGGAAGCCTCAACAACCATTGGAGTTTGTTGCCGAAATGCCCCATTACTTAGCTTGCTTCAAATAATGTTTTTCGTTTCAAAGAATGCCTTAGACTTGTCTGCGAGAGCAGGATATGTCGTCTTCAAGTGTCGTTCCAAACGTGAGGGTTGCATTTCATCACTGCTCAAAGTTTTGTAACATGTCACACACTGGGGGACTTCTGTGTCACCCGTTTTGAGGGACACGAATCCAAATCGGATATATTCGTCAAGTTACTTCCGTTACTGAGTACTGGTATCGATTTGTTCGCCTAAATACTTCAAAATAATTCCCCAGCATTGTTTCAGTCTAATGATTGCAACAAATATAAATAAAATATATATATGTTTATGTATGTGTGTACACACATACACACACACACACACACACACACACACACACACACGCACACACACACACATATATATATATATGCACGTATGTATTTGTGTGTGTGTATATATATATGTGTATATATATGTGTGTGTCTGTGCATATATTCGTTTTGGCGTGTATATAGAGAGACATATTAAATTATATATCTATCTCTACACATTACACACACACACACACACACACACATA
>NC_068984.1:64389482-64396135 GCF_001194135.2 Octopus bimaculoides
CATATATATATATATATATATATATAAATTCAGTTATGTAGACAGATTAATCCATAAGCGATTTAACAATTTAAACTAAAACTAGAATTCATAAAAATCCAACAAAACAACGTATCCGCCTCTGCGTTGTCGTCTGACATACTAAAAATCACTGCCAAAACACCATTCAGCAATACGGTGCACTAACTAAATGACGAAATGATTTAGCGTCACGGTTAAAATGCATTTGGCATTTCATTCCACTCCACTGGGTTGGCGATCATGTCTTCCCATTCAATGATGATTCGGGGCTAAGAAACAATCATAACATAAATTATTGATTCGAGCCTTACATTCTGAACTTGCGTTTGAAACCCGAGGGGAGACATTTTTTCAAGATCATATAAATTTAAATGCGCGCATGTCTATGTGCCTGCCTGTGTTATGTTGTTCATATGCATATTTACTTTTGTTTGATTGATGTGTTTATGTCGTATTTGATTTTTGCCAAACGATGTTGTGTTTCGAACATTTATCTTTTCGAGAAGCAAACTTTGAAAAAGATAAAGGAGATATCCGCAATGCTAAATTCACAAACAGACGTATCTGTAAAAACTCTTGCCAAAATCTGTTGGGAGAGAGAAGAAAAGAGAGAGAATCAAAATAAGAAAAGAGAAAGAGAGAAACCTAAGATGGAGAAGGGGAAAGAGAAATATACAAAGACAGCGACAGAGAGAGAGAGAGAGAGAGAGTATACGCACGTGTATATATCTATGTACGTGTGTAACTGCATGTGTGTATATATGTGTATGCTTGTAATTCTGAATGTGCGTGAAAGAGAAATCATAATAAAAGAAAGGAAAAAGAAGCTGCACAGGGAAGAGAATGTGCGTCAGTGAATGTTTCATCTGTGAATGCGTGCGCATGCATATGTCTGTATATTTTGTGTACGTTTAAGAGGGGCCAAAATGGTATAGAGAAAGAAGAAAGTTGGAATAAGAGTGGGGGAGAGCTAGCAATATCTAAGAAATAGGACATCCGGTTTTAAAAGATTAGTCGGCGTTTTAACGTATTAAATGCAATAGCCAAGGCATAAGCCTCGACACGTGCTGCAAGACTAGATGGGATTAAATTGCAATTTACGAAATATCACGAAGATTTTCTTTTTACATCATGAAACTTCTTTGGTTTGATTAGAACATGTAAGTATACTTTACACCACCACAACAACCAGCCCACATATTCTCTAAATTATGGAAGGGATATACGTTAAATTTATTTCTGATGTGCAGCTAAAATCTATATCTAACCTCAGTATTCCCATCTTGATAGCATCTCTGTACATATACGCTAGTAAAGTCCATGTAACCAACAAAGTATGAACATTTACCAAATCATTTGATCAAAAGGAAATAGCAACCAATTTAAACTCAAATGGAACTCTAACTGCTGTTTCAAAAACAGGGATCCATTTTACAATATTGTCGTGGCTTGAATGCATTTGGTAATTGAATGCATTTGGTCAATCGGTCCTAGCGCGTGGCTAACAACAACAATTATTTGAAAATGCTCTAACTTCTTAATACCTTGTTTCTAGTCCATACGTGCCAAAGTAATGCTTTGACATGAAAGGAAAAATGTTACTCAATAAAGGAATGCAACTGATCTCTCTAGTATACGACCTTGTTTCAGACTTTAGCAGCAAGTGGTATTTTATAGATCTAGTAAAATAAGGTTAGTATTCCGTGAAAACGGAAACCTGAAATTTAAGGCATAGCTTATATTTGAAACAATCAGAAATTTATTGGCCTCTTGCTGTTGTCCTTATTCATAGTTATCTGAATTCAACGCTGTTGGTACTGGTATAGATATATTAATCAGTATCATCAATCATAATTTCCAATGGAATACATTGGGAAATATGTTGTCTAATGAGGCAGAAGCACATGCGCACAAAAGTTCTCATATCTCCAGACGATCAAGCAAAATTGTTTCATTTTTAATGGCATGTCAGTTCTGGAGAATTATTGATTCTTGAGATTATCTCTTCCGTTCATTTGGAGTTGGTCCCTGTCACCAGCGAGCGATTGTTTTACCTTCTCTGAAAGTGAATATTTTCTTTTATTCTTTTACTTGTTTCAGTCATTTGACTGCAGCGATGCTGGAGCACCGACTTGAGGGGTTTTTGTCGAACAAATCGACCCCAGTACTTATTCTATCAGTCTCTTATGCTGAACTGCTACGGTTACGGAGATGTAAACACACCAACACCGTCAAGCGGTGATGGGGAGACAAACACAGACAAAAAGACACACACATTGATGTTACAAATTCTTTTGTTTTAATTTTTTAGAACGTTTTGCTCCAAGCCTTCTGACTTGGGCTAGCGTTCTAACTTGGCCCTTGAAATTACCTTACACGTGCCTTATCCATTGTTCACATGTTTGTGTTGTCCATTTCACATCAAATAATTCGCAATGAGTGCAAAGAAACGGAAGTAACTTGACGAATATATCCGATTTGGATTCGTATCCCTCCAAACGGGTGACACAGAAGTCCCCTAGTGAGAGATATGTTGCAAGACTTTGACCAGTGATGAAACTTTGACCAGTGATGAAACTTTGACCAGTGATGAAACTTTGACCAGTGATGAAATGCAACCCTCATGTCTGGGACGACACTTGAAGACGACACATCCTGCTCTCGCAGACAAGCCCAAGGCATTCATTGAAACGAAAAACATTCTTTGAAGCAAGCTAAGTAGTAGGGCATTTCGGCAACAAACTTCAATGGTTGTTGAGGCTTCCTATGAGATTGCCATGTTGAATGCAAAGAGCAAGAGCCATAACATAGGAGAGTCTCTCGTAAAATCAAGTTTACTCCGTGAAGCAGAACTAATTCTGGGGAAAGATAGCGCAAACAAGCTTTCCCATATTTCACCATCAAACAATACAGTCAAATGAAATATCGACGACTTGTCTGAAGACATCAAAGATCAAATTCTCGATCAAGTAAGAGATTCTCCTGTTTTTACCATCCAGTGTAACGAAACGACTGACATCGTTCAGTGTTCTCAGCTTCTGATATATGCTTGTTTTGTGCCAGGCAATTGTGTAAAGAAGAAGTGTTGTTTCACCCTATGGATAGTTGTAGAACAGCAGCAGCTATTTTTCGTGATTTATCAAACTTATTTCAGGGAAACCAGCTTTCGTGGTAGTCGCTCCTAGGGATGTGCACTGATGGAGTTCCATCTATGCTTGGTCTGTAGTCTAGATTCATTACTAAGGTGGATTCGAATCATACCATCTATGGACTGCTCTATTTTGCATGAAATTTCAAGCCTTTATAAAAAGGTTGTAATACTTACATAATGTAAGGTGAGCTGGCAGAATCGTTAGTGCGCCGGGCAAAATTGTTAGTGGTATTTCTCCTGTGTTCTGAGTTCAAATTTCGCGGAAGTCAACTTAACTTTTCAACCTTTCAGGAACGATAAAATAAATACCAGCTGATTACTATAGTCGATGTAATCGTCACACGCCCACTCCCGAAATCACTAGACTTGTACCAAACTTTGATATCAATATTTACAAATCATATTCTAATGCACACACACACACACATATACGTACTCACATACATACATATATCAAGTCATCCCATAATTTCTGTCCGAATTTTGAATAAAGAAAACAAGTGATCAAATGTTATATTTGATTGAAAATTAATCATCAATGTACATTGCCTGATCATCTATAACTTCCTTCCATCTATTTACAAGCTTTTTAATTCCATCAATGTAACACTTCTGGTTTCAAAGCGAAGAACTCTGAAATGTCAGTTTCGACCTCCTCCTGGCTTGCGAAAGTTATGTCTCCCAAATGATTCTGTAAACTACGAAACTAATGGTAGTCTGAAAGAGCAAATTCAGGAGAATAAGGTGGATGAGGAATTTTTTTTCCCCAACCAAGCTCTTCGATCTTCTGTGATGTGATCTTTGCAGTTTGGGATCGCGCATTGTCCTGATGAAGCATCACTGCTTTTCGATTCACTAAAGTGGGTCTTTTTTATAAACGATACATATGTTCATATATGCATATATATACATGCATGCATATATTTGCATATAGGTGTGGGTAAATTCACCAACACCAGTTGTCAAGCCATCGAGTGGGAAACACATACACAAAACAAACAGACTAGTTTTATACATAGAGAGAGAGAGAGTGAGTGAGAGAGAGAGTGAGAGAGAGAGAGATGACAGGCTTCTTTCTGTTTTTGTCTGCCAGATTCACTCACAAGGCATTGGTCAGCCCAAGGTTACAGTAGAAGACACTTGCTCAAAGTGCCACGCTGTGGGACTGAACCCGGAACCAAGTCGAAGGGAAGCCTCCTTCTAACCATACAGCAACACCTGTGATTATGCATAGTCACCTTTCAGTTGTGACTAGCGCTTATTTTCGACTGAATGCACTGCAGCATCTTTTTTTCCTTCTTCTTTTCTACTTGAGGTACAAGGCCCGAAATTTTGGGGGATGGGACCAGTCGATTAGATTGACCCCAGTACGCAGCTGGTACTTAATTTATCGACCCCGAAACAATGAAAGACAAAGTCGACCGCAGAAAAATTTGAACTCCGAACGTAAAGAGAGACGAAATACCTATTTCTTTACTGCCCACAAGGGGTTATACACAGAGGGGACAAACAAGGACAGACAAACGGATTAAGTCGATTATATCGACCCCAGTGCGTAACTGGTACTTAATTTATTGACCCCGAAAGAATGGAAGACAAAGTCGACCGCAGAAAAATTTGAACTCCGAACGTAAAGAGAGACGAAATACTGCTAAGCATTTCGCCTGGCGAGCTAATGTTTCTGCCAGCTCGCCACCTTAATGTACTAGCGCATCGTGAATTAAGATTCGTTGCTGTAAAACATAATGCGCTGTCCATTTCGAAGAATCAAACCCATGCCCTGACGATTCAAACTACTAAACTACGTAGCTTTATGTTAAACATGATGCACTGTACTAATTAGAACTATAAGTATCTTTAGATTGCTATTGATTAATTTTCCTATCCGAGCTGATGGATTACAGAGTATAATTTTATTTTCAACAATTACTTTTTATTTTAATTCGAGTATTATCTGAATGTTCTAACTGTGTCTTCTGTATCTTGATTAAAATCATCTCTTCTGGATAAAGAGAGACGACTGATTGTCTGTTCATTCAGATGTTGATGGTATTTTTAATATGTATTCGATATCATTTCGACATCTGTTGGATTTTCAGCTTCGTACATCAGGTAAATTCGGTTACCGGTGAAAATATTCGTATGATTGCGGTGTGTCACTCTGTGTGTGTGTGTGTGTGTGTGTGTGTGTGTGTGTGTGTGTGTGTGTGTGTGTGCGTGCGTGCGTGCGTGCGTGCGTGTATATGTGTGTGTGAATTTGTGTTGCAAGATTCCTGATGTCAAGCCGTATGTTGAAACAGATATTGTATTTCGGGGCGGTCATATTTTTTTCTTTTTTTGCCAAATAAACATACGTACTATATATTCGTTCTTCACTCGTTTATTACTGTCCTTATTCTAACTCATGTCCATTGTCCGGAAATCTTTCGTCACACATCTGTGACTTCCTCAGCGACACTTTCCGTCGTCGTGTGTGCTCTTGATCTGCATATTCCGTTCTGAAGTTCCTCGGTTATCATTGCTGTTATCATTTCTAAATTTGCTTTAAGCTAGTCGTTCTCAACCGGGGTCCATATGATCCTGGGAGAGCCAACTGGTTATACTTTTACAATACACAAAAATATTTCATGCAATTCCTAATAATACTTAATTATAAAATATATAATAATATTTCTTAAAAGATTAAATTGCAATGGGGTCCTGCAGAGTAAAATAAGAAGGAAAGGGATCCATAGGCAAAAAATGGTTGAGAACCGCTGCTTTAAAATAACTTTATTTTGCGATATGCACGCATTAATATTATACGGTATTAATGAAGGCGGTGAGCTGGCAGAATTGTTAGCACGCAGGACAAGATGTGTAGCGGTATTTCATTCGTTTCTAGGTCCTGAGTTCAAATTCCGCCGAGTTTCCCCTTCAACCTATATCGGTGTCAGTAAAATAAGTACTATATGCCTACTGAGCTCGATATAATCGACTCGACACCTCCCCAAAGAAAACTGCTGGCCTTGGGTCAAAATTGAAACTAATATTACATCTGTAATTTAAATCGCTGGCTACTATTTCCTAATCATCGTCAGCCAAATGTAAAGCATCATTAGTTACCTCCAACTTTATCTTTTAATGTTTAAGTGTTTCAGTCTTTGGACGATGGCCACGTTGAAGAAATGCCGTGAAGAGTTTAGTTAAGGAAATTGACACCAGTTCTTATTTTTAAAACTTCAGCACTTTATTTTATGCTACTAGACACTATTTGTCGAACCGCTACTTTTTGGGTAGACAAACAGGAACAAAAACACATACATACACACAAACACACACACTCATCACATATAAAAATACACATATACACATCTATATACAAATTTATATACATATACATATGCAATACATATATACAATATATATATATGTATATACAAAATATATATACATACATGCATGTAAATATATGTATATATATATATATATATATATATAT
>NC_068984.1:64396245-64397117 GCF_001194135.2 Octopus bimaculoides
TTACTCTTTTACTTGTTTCAGTCATTTAACTGCGGCCATGCTGGAGCACCGCCTTTAGTCGAGCAAATCGACCCCGGGACTTATTATTTGTAAACCTGGTACTTATTCTATCGATCTCTTAGGCCGAACCGCTATATGACGGAGACATAACCACACCAGCATTGGTTGTCAAGCAATGCTAGGGGGGGACAAACACGGACACACAAACACACACACACATATACATATATATACGACGGGCTTCTTTCAGTTTCCGTCTACCAGATCCACTCACAAGGCTTTGGTCGGCCCGAGGCTATAGTAGAAGACACTTGCCCAAGATGCCACGCAGTGGGACTGAACCCGGAACCATGTTATATATATACAATATATATATAATAAATATATATATACATATATATCATATATATATATATACATATATATCATATCATCATCATCATCTTCGTTTAACGTCCGCTTTCCATGCTACAATATATATATATTTATCTATAAATACAATATATATATATATATATATATATATATATATATATATATATACATATATATAATATATTTATATACAATATATATATATATGTATATATATAATATATATATACATGTATATAATATACTATATATACATATATATAATATATATATACATATATATAACATATATACATATATATATAATATATATACATATATATAATATATATACATATATATATATATAATATATATACATATAATATATACATATATATATGAAAGGGCTGATAGAAAGAAGGAAAGAATAAAAGAATAGAGTCGTACAAGATCTAGATCAATATATACTAACATATAACGTTATATATGTATAACTATATATATTGTATATATAT
>NC_068984.1:64398646-64401627 GCF_001194135.2 Octopus bimaculoides
ATATATATATATATATATATATACGATGGGCTTCTTTGTGGTTCCGTCAACCAAATCCCTCAGAAGGGTTTGGTTGACCCGAGTGTACAGTAGAAGACACTTGAACAAGGTGCCACGAACGGGACTGAATCCAAGAGTACATGGTCGAAAAACAAGCTTTTTATATACAACAGTCATATACACACACACAAAAGCACACACACACATACAAAAGCATGCAAACACAGACATATGTTTGTGTATGTATGTGTGTATGTAAAGGTATATTACATCTTGCAAAAAGAATCTTTTCATGCACTTCTAGATATATAATAAGGCCAAACATTTTTTACACTGAATCAGCGATTTATATTTACCTCTTGTAATTACTTATTTCATACATACGATTTTTCAAATAAATTGTGCCAAATAATCTTTTGCTCATCAACTATTCACATGATCTTCTTTTCAAGTTTTACCTTTGAAACTTCATTTAATATATCAAATAGTTCCATAAGCCTTTTGAAGCATTGCTCTTCGAACAGCCACTTTACATCAGTTTGAAGCAATAATCTTCCATTATTTGCTTTTATATCCTCACAAAACTCTTTAGAAGGTGATCATATTTAGAATTAGCTTTCATAGAGTTATTACATTTTATTATGACCTTAAAACGAGTGTAATGTTTTGGGCAAAACTTTCAACAAAGTTTTCCCGATGAATACTACAGAACACGTGGAACATTTCTGAATTCTTACTCTTCATTAATTTTAAACGGCCATTTTTTTCTTATCAGTCAGATTAGAGATGCCATTTGCTGTACAAGATACAATATTTTCTATTAATATTTTATAGCCATCTAAATAGTTTTTAAGTGTATTATAAATACTAAAGCAGCAGTAGTCTTTTATAATGACACGCAGAAAAACATATCAAAGAAAGTTTTTCATATTTGCTATATCTCATATATGCCCATAACAGGTCTTAAATATCTGTGTGTGTGTGTGTGTGTGTGTGTGTGTCTTTCTGTCTTTCCTTCTTTCTCTCCGAACCCCTTCTCTGTAATCCCTCTTTCTCACACATGCACTTAGATTCATTTATATTGTTCTTCAGCACCTCTGCCAATCTCATCTACTCTGCTATAAAGTGTATAGTTCCACAGCTGCATGTCTTTCACATCGCTGTCACCCTTTTCCAGGTTTATGTTCACCGAGCGTACATGGTTGCCTTAACAAAACTCCCATAAATAGCTTGAATTTTTTTTTTCTTTGCAAGCTTTCCCTATCAGTAGAGATACATTTATCTCTCTTTAAAAATACATTATTTGCAGTTTGTACAAAGAACAATGATTCGATTATTGATCTATTTTCAAAATTCTCTTTTACTGATTTAAAATATTTCCGCTTTAAATTTACATGAATGCTATGTTTAGCCTTCAAATACGCCACGAGACGCCCACATTTCATTGATTCATTGGTATAATACTACTGACGTAATAACAGAATGGTGCTTGTTCACCATGCACAACTATAAAACCAAGTATACGGTGCTCCTTTGAATGCTGATGAACTCTTGTTTGTAATCCACAATTTAGTTATAGAGTCAATGACTAAAAAAGAAACATAATACTTTCTAAAACTATATATAATATATAAAGTAAAATTTTTATCATGTACCATTTTATACATGTGTGTGTGTGTGTGCGCGTATGCGCGCGAGTGTAATTTTTGCGCTTGATGATTCAGTTAATTCGGTGGCATTCTTCAGACTAAAGGGCACTGATGGACTAAAGTTCACGGCACATATCACTTTCTTCGTCGTCCCCAAAAGCCTCAATATTTCAGCATTCAAAGCCAATGCCTCGGCAGTTTTCACATATTTCTCATAGATGCTCGACTCACTCATGTACAATCTGTTGATACAGACTGTATCAAGTATTTGCGAAAACAATATATTGAACAGTACATATATTTCATTTTTTTTTTTCATTTTATCTAGTTTCAGCTCATGAGCTGTGGCCATGCTGGGGCACGGCCATTTGGTGCTGCAACACAATTTTACTTCCGAATTTTACTTCAGGAATTGACATTTGGTGCATGAGAGAGTTTGATGCAGCTGCCCCCATCTGAACCTCCTGTCGCGAAGTTGGTTCATCTGGGACAGAAAGAAGTCCAGCTTTATATATTTATTTCGCAAAAGTTCAATGAGAACATGAAACCTGTAATCAGTCACTCTCCGATAAGTTCACGGTCGAACTTCTGGCAGTTGAAACCTCCGGCATTTTGGCTCGCCGGACCATACCCCTGCTCAGCGCTATCAGGGACGGAGATTGCTGTCCGCAAGTGTGTGTTTGTGTGTGTGTGTGTGTGTGTGTTTGTCGCGAGTCAGAGTGGCTGTTCAACGCTTCTCCCTCGTTATCCTCCGGGTCTTTTCCATTTTGTCTGCTGGTGCCATGAGAAATGTTTCTATATTGTGAGAGTTGAGATTATTTGTTAATCCTCATGTTTTGACTTAAATCACCCTAAGTTATATGATATGAACTTCAACAAAAACTAAACCTTCTCTGAGTGCTTCACAAAGCAAATGTTACATCTGTGTAGAAGACATATAAGTGTAAAGCAATAGTTTTATCGTGTACTCATACAAATAACTGTTTCGGGGTTCATTTTCTTATTTTAATTTCTTCAAATGGATTACTACTTCAACAAAATATGTAGAGAGATGGAAAATTGTATCATAAAATTAAAGGCCTGTATTAAAATACGAATTATATTTATGTATATGATTTCGGCATGAATTGCAAGCTTAGGAAATACTAATGAAACACATTCGTATACACAAACTTACATATATTCAAACACTACCACACAAAAGCATGTGTGTGTGTGTGTGTGTGTGTGTGTGTGTGTGTATTATATATGCTATATACAAATATATATATATAGAGAGAGAGAGAGAGAGATAGATAGATATATGATATGCTTTATATATATATATGTATA
>NC_068984.1:64401835-64403744 GCF_001194135.2 Octopus bimaculoides
TATATATATATATATATATATATATGTACATATATGTATTGATTTCCTTATATAGCCTGGCTTTTTCCCCCCACTAATCCTATATATGTATGTGCATGTGTCTGCGGTCACACACGTGCTTACGTGTGCGCGCGCACACACTGGGGATGCAAGATAGGATCGAATATATAAAATTAGTTTTACATCATGGAAATAGCGTAAATACAGAATCGAAATTTGGTTTGTTAGATACAGAAAGTAAGTGTAAACAACGCACATGATCGCAAAAAAAAAGAAGCAACAAAAATTACCCGTACTCTGTTTTTATTTGAGTGTTTTGTTGTTGTTGTATTTCGAAATTTATACCAATTTATAGAAGATAAGTACAATTGTATCAATAGCCGATATTTCCCGTATAGAAGAAATCCTTTTTCAAATGGGTTATCAGCTTCGAACATGCTTCTATAGAAAATATATTTCATGAGAACTTTTTTACTGCTTAAATGCTGTGTAACTCTTTACAAATCAGTTTTCAAATTTCAGTTGTTAGCTAAGGTTTTCTCCTATTTTCACATATGTTTAAGCGATTTTTCTTATTATTTCTTGTTATATGTATTTCCATATCATTCTGTAGGAATATTATTGTTAGAGTAGATTATGCTTCGTGAATGTTGTAATAAAAACCACAGGTGACTCAAATGATCCATGAAAATCTGTATAATTCATACCTAGCAAACGTTAAAAATAGAGGTATGTGTGTGTGTGTGTGTGTGTGTGTGTGTGTGTTTGTATATATATATATATATATATATATATATATATATATATCAGCAGATCTATAAATTATATCTCATGAAAGTAAAATTCGATGTTGATATAATGGGATGTTAATCATATCGGATTTTTATTTATTACAAATTAACTTTGGATATTAGATAGTTGTTATTTATTTATATCATTCCAACGGCAAGAGCTCTCGGCGGCGTAAATAATGATTGAATATATACGCAAAAGATCAAAGTACATACACGCTTGTAATGAATTTTAGCAGAGAATCATTACGCTAAATGGTTCCATAGCATCATTAAGCTAAATGATTTTCTCATTTATTATTACAACCAAACATTTCCCTTTTAAAGCATTAATCGTATATATTATATTCAAAGTGTTTTTGTTTATATTTCCTCTTAATATTGCTAAATGAAAATCGTTTTTATCGTTATTAGTTTTGTCATTTTTCCAAGTATGTTATTCAAATATCACACAGTCATTATATAGTATAGTTATAATTGCTTCTTTTAGTACTAATCAATGTCTACAAATCACGCCGAAATATTCCGCGTAAATATATAATTTCGTTCGTTATGTGTCTTATTTCCTTTCATTTCCTTGCATATGTGGAGGAGTGAGTAGGTGTTCCAACACTTCAAAAGGTAATGTAATAACTATATAATTGCGTAGCTTAGTGAGTTATATTTATTTTACCCGGCAATCCAGTCATTCCACATAAATGCAAAAATTTACTTCCTTTTAACACAGTAAAGGTGAGGAGCAATAGTACTAACTCCGCCCGAGTGGACAATGATCCGTTTAATAAAGAACATCTAGGGCCTGCAAAGCGACGTATTACATACACACACACACGCATATATATATATATAAACATTCGCATATAATCTACCATTTGGACTCTTGACGACAGAGTCGGTGAGAAAGATTTATTGAAAATTGTAAAAAGCCAAAAATTAGAAGAGTGAATCGTCAGACAATGAATTTATGGTATCACAGGACAAGGCAACATATACACACAGCAAATGCACGAGAATATGCTGGAAAAAAAGCAAAATGTTATGTACGACAAATATTGAAATTTTGTGTGTGCGTGTGTGTTTGTGTGTGTGTGTGTGTGTGTGTGTCTGTGTGTGTGCGC
>NC_068984.1:64403760-64412614 GCF_001194135.2 Octopus bimaculoides
TGTGTGTGTGTGTGTGTGTGTGTGTGTGTGTGTGTTCAGTAGTAGTAGCGCTGAGCAGAGATGAGACATAAACGGACTTTAGATCAGGTCAAATAATATATTTTGTGATATATCATTTGTGATATTTGGTTCATTTGGAATATATTTTAACTTCTACATGACAAATTCCAAGCAATTTAACGTGGAGAAAAATTGTCGCCTATGGTAAAAGGTGTTAAAACACCTTATCTGATCATTGTCTTCCCCTAGTGGATTCCTAGATGCGTTTCTGTCTCTTTAACTCTCCTCAGTATGAGATACCGCAGAGAGATAACGCTGAATTGATTATAAAGCCAATTCTTTATCTTAAAACACTCAATATTAGCCATTCAATGTAAGGCGGCGAGCTGTCAGAATCGTAAACATGCCGGGCCAAATGTTGTCATGCATTTTGCCCCTTTTTATGCTATGAGTTCAAATTCCGCTGAGGTTGTCTTTGCCTTTCATTCTTTCGGGGTCGATAAAATAAGTACCTGTTGAGTACTGAGATCGATGTAGTCGAATTAACCCCTCTCCCGAAATTGCTAGCCTTGTGTCAAAGTATGAAATCCATATTAGTGAATCACTTGCGCTTTCGGACTGCCTAGTCAGAGCAAAAACGTTAGCGCGAAATAGTGATGAGAAATAAACTAACATTAGATAAACTGTCATGAATTTGCCTTTAGAAGGTAAAATATGTCCCAAACATACTTGAACTTACCGAAAGTTCGTTTTCTCCTTATCACTACTTAGCACATCTACTACTTTATTTGTTCTCTCCCGGTGGTGCATGAACACAAGTCAGTCCCTAATACCAGCTTTAAATGTTGGCACAAGACCAGCAATTCCGAGGAAAAAGCTAAGTCGATTACGAGGGTCAGCTGAAAAGTTCATAGGCTAACCAAGTTACTCTCACGGAATGTGACCATATGAGGCTTATTTTTCAACATAGTATCTCCGTCCCCACTGCGGTCAACACACTTTTCCATCGGTGTTGCAGTGCTTGGATTCTATTATTGAAGAAGCTTTCATCTTGTTGGCGAAAAATACCAACAGTACACACATGACGCTATCATCGCTGTGACACTGGTTCCCAGCCAAGTGTATTTTCATGTTAGAGAACAGATGATTATCAGGGTGGCTGATCAACCAGTTCAAAGCCACAGTCACGCTCAACAGCCATTTAAATAAAAGACTTTTGTGCTGAAACACTGTCATGATGACACAAGACCCCTTTCGTTAGTTTTCCTGAGTATAAGATGTTGATAGCCTTTCGTAATTGCCTCAGCAAGTTGGCATAGTATTTTCCATTAATTTTGTGGCCTATTTGAAGATATTCAATAAACACTATGTTTTACCTCCTCAAAAACTGAGGTCATCATTTTCTCTGTAGTTGGAAATACTTTGGCTTTCTTTGGGACGACTGGGGAGGAGTTTTTCCACTGCATAGATTATCTTTTTGTGTTTGGTTCAAAGGGATGAACCCAAGACACATCATAAGTTAGGAACCTTTCCGATGTCAGTTTCCTGGAAAGAAACAATGCAGTTATTAATAAGAGAAGTGTTGAATTTAATGCATGTAAGATTTCACAGCTCTAGCATCATTTCTTCATAGTCAGCCTATGAACGTTTCAGCTCACCCTCGTACATCGATTCCAGTGTTCAATTGGTACTTATTTTATCGAATCCGAAGGTTGAAAGGCAAAATCGACCTCAGTGAAATTTGAGTCTGTCACTAAAATTGACTCTTATTTTATTTCCACTGACTAATACCTATTAACATGCTACAAAGACTGCCGAAGCCCATAATAAAATTATTGCTTTTACATTGGGAATGGAACGTCTACCACGTACAAAAATGTCACTTGACTAATGGGCATCAAGTCACTCTCAGACACACCCCAGTTTTTTCCCTATAGAAACATTCTCTTCTCTCTGGCTTTTTAATCGCTGCAAAACTGACCTCTTCTTGAAGTTAGCCGGATCATGGTACCATCACTCAGTCGCCCCCGACTTACTCACTTCTCCTCTCACCAATTTTTTACTGATCAAATCTCGAAGCCCTGCACTAATGGTCATGCCTAGTCCTTTCTTCCTAGAACGGTGACCGCCTGGAATACCCTCTAAGTTCATTTTTTTCCCACTGGTATTGACTTGAAACAGTTTAAGAGGAGCTTTAATTATATCAGTTTCACCGGTCTCGGAGAGACAGCGAAGCTTCTGGATTCTGACCAATCGTCCAGAAAACTGAGTGATTTGGGATTTACGTTTTGTTCATGAATGCAAATAAAGCAGATTTCTCTTCTTGGAATACGAATATCATAATAAACTATTGTTGGGGGCTCATAGGAGAGAAAAAACCGAAGTGACAACCCAACAGCGTTGATAGCTTTTCTCCATAGTTTTTTTATGCCTTCATGGAAATACTTTCGCTGCCGTTCACTAAAAGTTCTTCATTTAGGAAGGAAGTAGTTTATATGGTTGTGGAGTTAGTGCACTTTAATACTTATATCACTGCCTAGCCTTTGGTTGGAAAATGTAACTTATCTAAATAGATCTTCATAACATTTTATCTAATGTTGCCAAAACAAATATTGTAATAACTTAGTAAATTCTACTGAATCATTGTTCTCAGCAGGTTTAACCACATTTATAAACAGATAATCTTTACTTAATCGTAGTCCATTCAAAAATTTTTAAAAATTCACTTCTTCTTGGCTTAGCGCAGGATATTTTACCACAATGGTACTTAAAAGAGTTCTCAATTATAACTAGAGTTTTAACAAATTGTTTCATCAAACCTACTTTTAAACTATGAAATGCTAGCAGCATGTTTTCCAGTTTTACAGGGAGGGTGTTCATGATATTTCACATTCCAGCAGCAAAATCGAATTCCTTTTTCATTATATGGTTTCTTTTAGCTCGGCTACTCCAAAAGCACACGTAAAAGGAAATTTGGTATAACCGATTAGTTGGCTCTGAACTATGCAAATAACTTTTAACTTTTCACATATCGAATTGTGCCAGAAGTATTTTAATTTTTCCAATATCATTTTCATAGTTACATAACTCTCTTTTAGACGTATCGAGTAGTTAATCATGCTTACAAGTCTCATGAACACTTGGGAAAAAGTTTTGCAAGTTTTCATAAGAAACAATCGTAGGAAAAAGTTTATTCACTTTACAACCTTGCTCATCAAATAAGTTGATACGTTGATTGTTTCAGGAATTTGACATGGGGAATGTTTTCTTTTATTATACTTTGCTGGGGGCTTTATGCTAGCTGTAGATATCTGTTTTTATTATTAGCCGATTCCCTTTCAATTCTATTCTCCAATTTTTTCACAATGTGACTGTGACATATAAGCTTTGTATAGAATTAACTTGAAACGAAAAATAAATACCTTCACCCAAAATGAGTAATTTCGTAATTTTAGCCTCTAGTGCAGAGGAACTAAACTTTACGCGTTTGAAAAAAAGTTTACTTCATTTTTACATCAGTTTCCTCAGAGTATTCTAAAACTGCTATCAGTTTCAAAAAAAGCGAAACAGTTCTGTTCTAGTGGAATAAATATAACTTTTAACAAAGTACCACACATTTTGGCAAAGTGGGTCATAACTGATTATAAAACGATTCATGAATAATATTTTTTTATCCAGATGATATCGGAAGCAGAGTTGATGAATGTTTAGGGCAAATTTAGACATGGTGGAATGTGAGCACGAAACCGAAAAGGATGAAATTATATATAACGAGTCATGTCGTCGGCTGTTCTTTTCAACCACCAGTAACCAATATAAAAGATAGTGAGTTAGCTGAATCTGTGAAATAAAGGCAAAATGACTTGCAATATTTAGATGTATGCCAAGGCGGCAAGCTGGCAAATGACGCCGAGGGCTGACTTTGCCTTTCATCCTTTCAGAAACGATAAAATAAGTATCAGTTGAGAAGAGCACTGAGATCGACACAATCGACTAAACCCTTCCTCGAACTTGCAGGCCTTGTGCCAAAATTTGAAATCTATATTGAGATGTATACTTTTTAGGTTCTGACTTCAAATCTCGCCAAGTTTTGCCTTTCATCCTTCCCGGGTCATTAATAAAAAGTAGCAGTAAATTCTGAACTCGATTTAATCTATTGTACCGCTATAAAAAGTGTGTCTTCAAGGAACCAATATAGATATTGCAATATCTTGCGTTTTGCATTTACAACCGAAGAAAAGCGCCACCCTCATCGTTTCTCTTGACATCTTATACATCCATGTTGACAGGAAGTGCCCATAAAATATATCTTATTTTTGGTAAATTCTTTTTTAAACAACTTTTGCTAGATCACGAACTTCTCTTTAGAAGTCGCAGACTGGCTTTCATGGACATTTTCAAGAAAAACCTGCGATTTATAAGCAGCCATATACGGTGATTTAAGCAATTGCATCCACTCTATGATATATCTATTCAAATAATAACTGAACTGTGATGCAATTTTCGCTGAGTTCGTTGAGTTAGATATGACACTTGTTTTTGACTAACTTTTGGACCCTGGATCCAAAATTGCCCCGTTTTTCTGTAACCTTTTGAGCTATAGGATACCCCACCGTCCGATCTCAAAAACCCTAAAAATACTGCACCTAACAAATTTGTGCTTATTTTATAAAATATTTTTAAAAATTACATACAATGGAAAATTATAACACATTGCGTGATTGTAATGTCAGTACAAATTTATTTTGTTCACACAAAGGATGTTGTTACTATGAGTCAATTACTGTTCAAGTAGTTGAGGTAAAAAAATTTACGTTTTTAGATTTTTTCTTAGTGTTCAATCTGGACAATTTCACTTTATGCTCCAGCAATAGTCATATTTACATTCCACCTACCCCGATACCGTTCCTTCATAACTTTCATGTGCAGAGGTAGGAATATAATTTCCATTATGTCAACAAGTGGCCCATTTGGAATGTTGGGATCACCAGATTCGAGGTCAGATCTTGGAGTCCAGTTCCTATCCACTTAATGCTTCTTTAAAGCTCTGCTTTTCCACATGCACAGATAGCAGGGATATTTGCTACATCTGCATAGATAACCAAGAAAGCAGCATGCCCTTTTAAGGTCAACGCAGATGATCCAATTGTGTTTGTGATATCGCAACAACTCAATAAATCTCTTTATGTCTTCATATCTTTCATGAAGACAAACTAAATGCCAAATTAGGACTACAGAATATAAATTGACATTGTAGGAGGGGATACGCTTTCAGCTCCGCTTTGAGCCTTCAATGAACAGCTGCGATTCAGTTTAGTTGCATGTTATGGCAATACGCAAACTTACAGTCACTTCGAAAGTATTGCAGAAATGTACTTTCTCTGGATCGAAAGTAGGATACATTCGCTCCTTTTTCAAGTAAGTTTTCCTCATTCAGCTTGATGCTGGGAGTTTTGAAGCCTTTTTGATCGTCCCAAATCTCATGCCAAATCGTGTTGATCAAACCCCTTACAAAGTGATTCATCTTCAATTACCAAATATGCATCATTGTAGTCACCGACATTTTCATCATGATTCACCACTTCAAGAGAGGAGTGTTAAAAGAAAAGTGGCAGAGAAATTTCAGCTGAATGAGCAACTGGATGTATATTTGATAGTAGATAGGGTATTCGATTTTACATTTGTTTCTCTTCTTATATCCTCAAGTTTTCACTAAATAAATCTAAAAGCCTGTGCAATGACCTCGCCAAATCATAGACATAGGAAATGCCAACTTATTACATGTTCTCCTGGTCCACATCTCTAAACACACGAAACACTGTTCGCACACCTTGTGTGGGTTCAAGACTTGTCTTGATCAACTTTTACTTTAAAATATGTAGAGCAACTTGGCTTCACGAATGCGTTGATGTTTGTTCTTTAACTGAGAATTGTGAAACTGCCATAGATATTGCAATAGGAATCAGGGCTGTTGAAGCACTTACGATGAGAAGAAACAGAAGAAAACATGATCTGAAAGAAAGGAAATAAGGTCGGTAATAAAAATTATGTTGAACTATCACAAGCTTAGAAAAACAAAATCAATGCTTAAATAAAGTCTGCTAACCCCTTACATACAGAACTATTTGCAAAATACAATAGTAATTGCCTATATAGAGGGGCTACAGAGGCCTGTAACAACTATCCCAGATAACTAAGTGTATTCCACATAAATGTGTATGGATAAGCATCCAAAAAGGAACATATACGTTCACACAAATACTCCATTAGAAAAAAGAAGAGGGTAGAAAATTAGACATCAAACCCCAGGACGGAATCCCTCCACACTTCAAACCAACAGTTCATTCCCTTTTAAATCGAATGAACAGCCATCTTTCCTCCACTGCACAGATCTGTTTTCTTGCCTTTTAACTTCGAATCCTTTGAAGTATAGTGCTGATCACTACCATATCTTGACCTCATTCAGTTAATGTCATGCATCTTAGCACCAAGTCAGCTTCCAGTCTCCATCTTGAAAGAGGAAATTTATTCTCAAAAGGGTTGAAGACCAGCTTAGGCAAATGACTGGTCAATAATCGTGACTTATTTTTGGGAGAGAGATTTGAAACTGAGAATTTGCTGCTTTCACTTCTTATAAATAAAATCATAAAAGAAATCAGTTGACCAGGTCTATTACTTACGGACAAATAATGCAATTGTGCTTATTCAGAGAATTAATCCGTAGGAAAAAAAACTTGACGTGATAGAAGAAAACTGACTGTAGTTTTGAAATCAGCATACCAATTTTAGTCTAAATCAAGTGAAAAATTGAACTCAACGGAAATTATGCTCACAATTGTTCCCCAGTGCTATATACGACAATGATTAGTCTGTTACTTCATATATTTGACTCTCCAACGACTAAGTATTCCAAAAAATAAGAGCGTGTATTTCTGATCAATTCAGTGAGGATATTGCATATATACGTGATTATAAGCCTGTAAGTATAGGCGTGACGTGACAGTGCCCATATTTGATTAATCGAGATATTACCATCACCATATTTGGATTTCTCTTTGCAAGAAAATAATGTATCCTTGGAGCAAATTATTTTATTTATTTGCTCATTTCTATATTTTTTTCTTTCATTTCTTTTAATATTCTCGATAGTTCTATCTTCGGAGAATGTTTCCATTTCCCATGACGTGACTTTATTCTATTTTCTGGTGAAGAGATAAACTGTTTTTGCTGTTGTCATTACGTGAACCAAATTAATATTCATAGTACTTCATTCTTCCCCTCACGAAATTTTCTAATTTTCCTCTGACTGAAGACTAGAATATCAGTGCCAACCAATGAGAAAGTTTTTTTCTTCTTTTTTATTGCTATACCTTATTTGCAAATCAATGACTCTCGTTGCTTTTCCTTAAATTTCTTATCTCCCTTTGCTTTTTTGCTTTTTTCCTCATAATGTCTCCATTCCTTTCTTTATTTTTTTACTTTAGTTTGACTTAATTATTATAGTCAATTTACACGTGGCTAAACCCAGTTGCTTCTCGTTTCTTTTTTAAAGTAATCACTATTCCCTTATATTAAGTAATGCTTCCTTACAACTTAAAGCTGCATTTTCTGTAACATCCCGTACAGTAAATATTTTCACTTGTAAAGCTTCAAAACGACTGAGAGAGGAAAAGAAATATTTAATCTAACCACAATTGTGATGTCTAATACAAGCGTGATGCCGCGAATGTTTGGCCGAGAGACGATTAGTAAGAACTGTTTCCTTAGTACGTTCTTTATTGCAAAGTTGATCATAATGAAAAATGAACATGGAATATAAAGATACACAACTAAATATTATAATAAATAATATTATAATATTTTTTTTCCATACGTTTTGACATTTTATCATTTTAATCTAAGAAGGAAATATATTCATTTCATATTTATAACCTTGAGCTGTTACTCTTTTGTTTCAGTCATTTGGATGCATTACGATGAGGAGACAAGTACATCCACCCAGGTGTCACTCAGTGTAACTGAACGTGGTGTCATGTGGTTGAGAAGCAAGCTTCTTACTACGTTTATATAAAAAAATAAACAACATGTTGAAAGTTTCAGATGAAGACAACGATATTTCTTAAGTGAACATATTCATTAGTGTTAGTTTGTTATTTGTATTTCGACCGAGAGTAGTATGAGAATAGTCGCTCAATGGGTGTGACAGAGAGGTGAGAGAATGCTTTTGAAATGTGAGGCAAGTTTCTAAGCGCAATTAAAACATGTATTGTAAAATTCGAAATAGAACCTTACAAGGAAGTTTTGACACGAAAACCACAACGGTTCTTTTGTTACTTACTGGTATTTTATCACAGTTGCCACGTTATATATAATTAACTGTAATGTATTACCAGGAAAGTGGCTTATCTGCGTAGGCGGTTTAGTGTTGCGATTGTGAAATTACCAAATATTGCAATATTAGCTAAACTGCGAATGAAGATCTAAACAAAGATAATGTATAGTCGATCCCAAGGAGATATTTTTTGTATAGTTAAATTTAACTATATCTAAAGAAATGAATACATCTGAATTGGTTACTGTGTATTAGTAAAACCTTAAGTTAGTTGTTAGGTCATTTGAATCAACTTTTTACTCTTTTTTACTTGTTTCAGTCATTTGACTGCGGCCATGCTGGAACACCACCTTTAATCGAGCAAATCGACCCTAGGACTTATTCTTTGTAAGCCTAGTACTTATTCTATCGGTCTCTTTTGCCGAACCGCTAGCTTACGGGGACGTAAACACACCAGCACCGTTTGTCAAACGATGTTGGGGGGGACAAACACAGACACACAAACACACACACACACACACA
>NC_068984.1:64412800-64421233 GCF_001194135.2 Octopus bimaculoides
CTCACAAGGCTTTGGTTGGCCCGAGGCTATAGTAGAAGACACTTGCCCAAGGTTCCACGCAGTGGGACTGAAACCAGAACCATGTGGTTGGTAAGCAAGCTACTTACCACACAGCCACAATGATTTAGTCTTTTATATAGTATTATCCATCTCTACTGAAATAGATGGTGCAAGAGTTCCCCCCATCACTAGAAGAGTTGAACACGGGATCTAAAAGCTTATCGCATTTCATAATGTCTGAATAGGACTGCGTTAATACCTACTACTACTTGCTAAGAATCTGAGGCTCGGTTTAGAGAAGCCCAAGAGAATTAAATGGTTTTGGAGACTAATGCAAGTCAACATAGAATTTAATTTTGAGTTTTCTTTTCATTTTGCTTTTATGAGCCAATTTACCAAAAACAAATTCAATGAAATTTTAATTATTTTATAAAAATTCGCAACTTTACATGAAGGTAAAAGAAATCCTAATTCTTTTCTCTTCGGAAAGATAAAATACAAATCCAGTTCAGCAGGATATTTTAAACAGAACATAGGGAGATGAAGCTTAATTACACATAATATGTAGGACATAACACTGTCCTGGGAGCAGGGTTGCAGGGAGTGCAATTGCACCTCCTAAATATTTTTTTGGTTGGGGATGGGGAATCAAAATATGCAGGCGTATTACTTTCCTCGGGTATAGTAAAGCGTATATAAAAAGTAGCTTGAAGTTAGGTTTCTTCTCAATGAACAAAGATAAATAAAAAAAAAAGACCTTGTTAGTAAGAAAAAAAATATTTTGGACCGGGGTTTACATCCCCTAACGAAATTTCGTTCCCGAGCCAATGCATGTAGACTGGTACTGTCATGGTAATTTTTTGTCATCTTATTATACACACGAGTGACAGATATTTTATAGTATGAATGTGTAACTATGTTACACATGCATAATATAGATTAAAGGTTTTAAAATTAAACTATTTCTGACGCTTTATTTTACCGACCCTCGAGAAAGTTGCATAAATTGGAATCCGACTAGTATTGAACGCTGAATACAAGATGAGAATGCAGTAGGATTTAGTCTCATTGTAGCAATTCGCTATCCTTAACCTCCCACTAAACAGCCGCAAAACCAAGTGTTTCGTAAACGCGTGACTATTTATCTCTTCTTCTTCTTCTTCTTCTTCTTCTTCTTGACTCAGTACTTATTTATTTATCCTATTAATTTTTTTTTCTATAAGAATCTGTCCTAAAACTTCATAAAAAAATGTGATTATGATTTCTGAAAAATATAAACTGACAGAATAGCAAAAAATTTTGTTGCATACTTCAGTTTGAATTAAAGGAAAACACGTTTTTTGGAGACAGATTTTATATATTTTCATCATTATACGTACACCCACATAAACGCACTATGCTAAGCATATTTATTTATTTATTTGTTACTGATTTATGTTTTAATATTTGCTTATATTATTTTTTTCAGGTTTCTATTACTTTTTAGAGACTGAATCTATTGGTAGTATTATTTTGTTACTAAAAGACTTTATATTTTACTTTATGAATTTTATTTGTGATTTTAAATTATTACGCAACACGTAAAGCAGCAATTCTAACAAAAGTTTCATTCAGCAAGAGCTCTGTCATAGGCAACATTTCCTGTTCTGCGAGCATGATGAAAATGTCTTCTTAGAGCAGTACCTGAACTTGCAATACAAGCAACAAAGAAAAAACAGAACATAGACTTGACTGTCCAGCTATGATAATCTTCAAGTACTATCTTTCGTACATGTTGATGATGCTAGGAAACATAACTCTGGCACCTGTAGTCGTTAGAAATGAAATAGCATATTTTCCAGAGATAAGAGGTAATTCATAAAATAAAAATATCTGAGCACGAGTTACAATTGTGGTTTCTGGTCACCGGAACCATAAAAGTTTCGGCAGCTACCAAATAAAGTTGTGTGAAATATTTGATAAACATGAAGTGTACTGCATTTTCAATGAGAATCAATGTTTGGTTGTACATAGCGGAGGTAAATTTTACGTGCGGGATTTTTCCTTGTTGAGCTTGGTGTACTGTCATGCTGTCTTGTTGATTAAATCTAAGTTGTAAACGATTTGATGGTAAACATATATAGAACATAATAGCACAAGTGATTCTCATCTTGCTTGAAAACGCGATTTTGGAGCGTTTCCCAAGATATCTATTTCAGTCTGTATAATCTAAAAAGTATCTTAACATTCGGACAATATTGCAGAAACTTATCAATCAACTGTACAACTGTGCGTGTGTGTAATATATATACATATAGTATGACAGCAAAAGAAAGAATGAGACATCAATATTATGTAAATAGATGAATTTATCTGTAACATAATATGTGACAATTATTCGGTTGCCATAATAAAGCTCCGAGTTTCGGATGTCGGGGCGGAAAACTGCTCCAGCATCTCGTCAGTTATTAAGACAAACAAAGATGCTATGAAAATGACCGTTAAACAAAGGGAAATTACTATGTAGATGACCGTTATTAAAACAAACAAAAGAGCTATTAGAATGACCGTTAAATAAAAGGCAAAAAACCACATGGGGAGAAAGTAAAAGACGCACATAGAATTCGCGTATGCATGCATGTACATACACATGCGCGCACGCACACCCATGCACATGTGCCTATATGCATATGCTCACTCACACTCGCGTGAAACACATACATGCACACCCACACACACGTGCCTTTATGTGCACATATATATGCAACCATACACGTGTACACATATACATATCTGCACACACGCACACACACACACACGTATACATACCCATACGTGCACAATTATATTCATATACATGGAGAAGGCATACGCGACCTCATTGGACTATTCCTACTCGATACGTTGGGTAAGACGTTTCCTGATGTTTCACCATTTGCAAAGATGATGCCCTAGCTTTAACCACAAATACCACTGGACCAGCACAAAATCGGTTTAGGAAGGACATTATCCAAATGATGAAAACTTTCGGCATTAGCATAACTACAGATACCAACCTGATGGTTGTCAATTTCCTAGATGTATCCTTAGATTTAAATAAAAATATTTAGAAACCTTATATGAAGCCCAACAATAGACTTAGTTATATTAATATAGGTTCCTGCCATCCCCCCATAGTGTTTACAAATTTAGTTAAAAACATTAGCAAAAGAATTTCTAGCCTCTCCTACGATAGGGACATTTTTAATATTGTTGCCCCAGTATATAAGAATGCTCTAAAAGATAGTGGATTTAGCGAGGAAATCACCTATACAACTGTTACCAGTCCAACAATAAAGAAAAAGAAACAGTAATAGGAAACCTATCTGGTTCACACCCTCTTACTCCCCCGAAGTGACTTTTAATATAGGTAAATATTTCTTACCACTTATAGATAGACATTTTCCAATCAGTCATAGTTACAGAAAGCTCTTAAATAGACATAACTTAAAAATCAGTTTTAGCTCAACTACTAATTTTAAAAATATAATCATACACAACACACAACAACAACAAAATGAAACCAGCTGTTCATGCAAGGATAAAAATTTGTGCTCGCTAAATGGAGCTTGCATGTCTAAGATCATCATTTATGGAGCCACTGTAGACTCTACAACCGCTAAGGGCATAGTTTCATCAAAGAAATATGTGGGTCTCACAGAGGGGAATTTTAAAGCCAGGTTCAACAATCACCCTTTGAGCTTCAGACACTGGGATCAAAGAAAAACAACCAAACTATCCAGTCATATATGGTTCTTAAAAGAAAAAGGTGTCAATTACAACATCCATTGGAAGGTCTTAGCCAACGGTCTTTGTGATATAGAAAGATGGCTCATCTGGAGATATTTTCTTTCCTTTGTGGCATGATGAGTGAAACTCTAGATTTATCTACGCATAGACAGCTTAGAAATCCCGGGCTGCGGTTTTCTGAACTGATATGTCAAACAGTTTGTTCAGTACAAAGGAACCTGATCAACTTACTTTGTCAATTCTTTATAAAACACTTTTCACTTCACATCGAGGAATATCAGCAACACTAATCAAGAGATGATACTTTTTGTTCCCTAGCCTCTTGCAGACCTACCAAGCTCCAGTCCAGTATCTCGGCTCTTTACTCCATGAGTTTTTGCTCCAGTAAATTCATTAACACACGGAGGGCGCCGGGGCTGTATCCGTAAAACTTCTTTTATTTGCTAATCTTACCTTCCTCATGAAAGATCCCTCTTGTTTGACTATGAAATCAGAAATATCGAACCTGGCCACGGGCTCATGTAGAATAACTCATAGCTAAGCGCAGGAGAAAGTGAATCTTCTGAACGGAGTCCGAGAAACCACTGAGAAGATAGCCCTCAAGTTCTTCAGATATGTTTAAAGACTCTTGCTTTGTTCAAGCAAGACTTTCATGAACTTAAAAGGGTTATGCATAACATATTCGTGAGAATTCCATCATTTTGCTCTTTTCTGTGCATTTTCCGCTCTTTAGTATTCATGGAATTTCATTTTTAACTCGCCCAATAAAGATCAGATGAATTGATTAAATCGCTACGTGGTTAAATTTACTTCTCAACATTCGCTATGCATTTTTCGGAACTGATATTTCCACATATACCTTCTATTGTCCCCCGCCAACAAGACAGCAGACTAAATCGTAATGACACTGCCGTGATATAGCGTATTTTCGGTGTTTGAAACCTAGCACAAGTGGTTTGACGGCAGCTGATTCCTTTCAGAGAGAACGAATTAGGAAGAAGGAAGTGACTAAAGTTCTACATTGGTAATTTATCCATCAATCTTGAACGGATAGAGGTCGAAGCTGATCTCAATGCAATTCGAAATCAGAACACATATCCAGGGCAAATGCAACAAATACTGCAAAATATCCTACATGAAGTTATGACTCTGTTTATTCACTCACATGCACGCATATATGTATATGCATGCGCACACACACACACAAACATCTATATGTGTGTATATATATATATATATATATATTAGTATTTATTGATTTTTTTTTGCATATATTTTTTTTGTTTTCGCTTTCTCGTCTGCAAGACAATGGAAGTGTAGTAATTTTAAGGCAGAAATTGTTATGGCAGTAATAACATTAATTACAAAATAAGAACTTCACGTTTTATCTGAGATCTAATAGCTGCAATGTTGCTAGTAGTAAGGGAGTTTAAAAAATATTCTTACTGATAAATCTGGCTTTTGTTTTCTAAAATCATTTTTCCTGATTTTTTTTTCACTTCTCTTTGAATTCTTCTTGATTCTCTTGTATTCTGTTCTGCATATTTATTTATTTCATTTTATTTTTCTATATATATATTTATTTATTTCGTTGTTCTTAAGCGAAATAATAATAGATTCTTTATTTTCGGGGATCGTTTGATGTGGATACCAGCTAGTATTTGTTGCTATTAGAAACGAACATAAACTAAGGTGTAATGAACGAAGAATTTTCTTAAAATCAATAGTGATGTGATATTGATTTCTTACGTAGGTTCAAGGCTTGAGTAATTATAGAATATACATAAGAATGAGTAAGTGACAGGACACACATATCTTCTGAAAGGTCAACTATGAAGTAATTTGGCTTCTACTGTGAACTGAATCAGCTTTATGGATTTGGTGTACGAACCCACCGATAACACCGTCACAAAATGTAATTTTAGGTCTCCCAATCAGATGCTGCTACACCTATCAACGGCTTGAGAATCTGGTCTGTCATGTTCCAAGTGACAGGTATTTAAATACTTTTCATTCGTAGAAGCAGTGTAGTTTGCATATGAAGGAGTGATAAATTATGTCGATTTGTGCCATCGGGGTGTGAGTATGCGTGTTGGCGAGCGATTTTATTGTTACAACTTCCAGAGCGCGTTAATTTACTAAAGATTGCAGGAGCGCTACTCTAATTTTGACGCACACCAGGGTTGGTAGCATGTCTGATCCTAGTATATTTTGCCAACATGCTCTACATATTTTCAAGGGACAAATAACCTGGAAGAGAAGGAGGGGACAAAGTGGAAAAGTTCAATGAAAATAGGCTAGCAAGGATGAAAGTATGAATACTACCACCCTTACAGATGACTGCTTTACTTGGTTAAAATGGATTGATACGTTTTCACGTAGTATGGTAGTGTACAAACAAACAGTGAGACAGTTCGTAGCAAAAAGGAAGATCAAAGTGCTTTATGTTTTGTTGTAATTGAGCACCTTCGAATTGAAAACAAAGTAGTGGATGAATATCACGCTTTATCTGCATGTGTGCAGCTTACAGTCATATTTGTTGAGGAATAGTTAGAAAATTTGAACAGAAAATTCAACCGTATTCTTGAATATTGGAGAAATATTTGGACTGCATGATGTGCGAGAAAATTTTGGATTGCTCGATGTCCTTAGCTGGTCATCTTGTATTCATTCAAAGGGTGTGGGAATGCTTCCTAGTTGATGATTTATCTATATCACATTCAGGTATTGTAGGATGTATTGTTCTGAACAAGTGTAGCACGAAAGTTGCGCTTCAGCTATTTTAGAATTATAGTTTAGAGGTTCAGTTATAATAAAGTATGGAGGATTAAACCAAGTTTGTTCAGTTACCGGCTTAACTGTCTCGAACGTATTTGGGGTGGAAATCATTTGTCAGCAAGGTTAGTTGGCAATTAATTCAGTTAGTCAAAGGAAGAGAAGAGGTGAAGTACCCATAACTTGTCACAAGCAATGTCCTTTAACTCCTGAAACAGTTCCCCTAAGTTTTGCTGGGCTTCTCAAAACTGGCGGAGTTTCAATCTATTGGATTCTTATAGTTCAAGGAACGAAGATTATTGTTCAATATGTTAACTTTGGATGTGCTGCAAAAAGAAACCGTAATGGTGCTGTAAAGCTTGGGTTCAGATATGTAAAAAAGAGCAGTTGTTCTGCCATTGTTGAATTGTTAGCCCGGGAAATTATATACCTTATCTTTTAGAGATTCTGCAATCCACACTCACTATATTATTTTTTATTAGGAAATCTTACAAAATATGCGAATAACACCATGATCATTTTCACTCCTCAGTATCAAGCTTTGCTTTGTGTGACAGTCATTTTATAAAAGTAATGGATGATAAAACATGCTACTCTTAACATCAATAGAGAATTTATGGATGTGATGTAGATAGTGGTGTCTGATGGGCTACAGAAGATTTAATAGACTTTGAAATATTTAACACTATCCCACAAAAACTGCTGATTTCACGTGTGTGCGTGTGTGTACACACACACACACACACACACACACACACATATATATATATATATATACTAAGTTTAGAACTAAAACAAAATCTCTCTTTGATTAAAAGAAGTATACTCCATTATGTTACAGTATATTCACTATTATAAGACCGTTTCAAATTCATAAACTCTGCACGAAAAAGCTTTTAAGTAGTTAGCATTAATAGGAACTGAAGAATGCGTTCTGCGATATATAATGTTTATGATGAAAATATACTCTCCTCCATAAACTCTTGATGCATAAATGACGTTAGTTATAGGATAACCCAATATTTCTTCCCTGGATATGTAAATTGACATAGGTTACGTTAAGTGTTCGTCGAAGGATCTTCTGCCCATTACAGAATGCAACGACCTGAGATCCTGATACATTATGCTTGAGGTAACACCTGTAAGTGGATTGCTACATAATTGTGCATGCGATGAAGTGATTGCATATGTATGTACGTATGTGTGTGTTTGAGTGCGTGCGTACGTGCTCATGCTAGCGCTCGCGCATATAAACAAATGTTTTTGCCAGTTAAACAGCATTGTTATTCTTTTACGCGTGCTGAAATGATATGCATAATTATTGATGATAATTTCAATAATTCAACACTGCATCTCAAAGAATCTTTGTATACATTCTCTCTGGAATATTCAATTAATTTTTGTGAAAGAAATATTAACAAAATAATAATGATGATAATAATAAAGCCAAGAAAGTATGTTGACTTATTTTTAATCATTTTGTTTTCTTAGTTTTTTGTTTTTGTTTGCTCGGGAAAAATTGATAATCAAATCTATTTTCTTAGAATCATTATCTCATGAGAATTGCTTATCACTGGTTTCATTGATTCAATAGTTTCTTAAAAAATATCTTTATCAGAGATCTAAAGAATGGAAAGGGAGAAAAAAGATAATATAAACTTAAAAACTAGTTACCAATGATAGATTTATCTAGATGAACCTGCATCGTGTAGCAATGAGATGGCTGAGGGTACCTAAAAAAAAAAACTAAGTATCGAAGAAGCGATTGTAAAACTCGAAGGAAGGAACGGCATATTCCTCGCCTTTATAAATCTCACCATAGCAACCTGGATATGTGTGTTTGCATGCGTGCGTATGTGTATATATATATATATATATATATATATATAT
>NC_068984.1:64421650-64427527 GCF_001194135.2 Octopus bimaculoides
ACACACACATATATGCATAAATATATATATAATTTGCATATACGTATATGTGTGTGTGTGTGTGTGTGTGTGTGTGTTTATATATATATATATATATATATGTTTGTCATCGTACTATGGCCACGCTGCAGCACCACCTTGAAGGTTTTAGTCGAACAAAATATATGAATGCTTAATTTTAAGTCTGGTACTTATTCTAACGGCTTCTTTTGCTGAACTGATAAAGTTAGGAGAGCCCAAACAAACCAACAGAGGCTGTCGAGTGGTAGCGAAGAGAAGTACAAAAAACATGAGCACAAACACACACACTTATATAAACTTAATTTCCGTCTACCAAATTCACACACAAGACACTGGTAGGTCCTGGTCTACACAAGTAGACGTTACCACTGCGTGGTAGCGCAGTCAGATTGAAACCGAAAGTGCAAAGTTTCAAAGCGACTTCTTAGCCACACAGCCATGCCTGTGCCTATTTATGCATGTATTTGTATCTGTAGGCATAGGTACGTATTTCTGTAAATATTTCCTATCTTAGTAGCTAACTTAGTGCTCTGACCATATATAATCTGAAAAAACTTCATAAACTTGTTCATATTTCAAAAGGTTTTAACTGAGGAAGATCTCACGTAATGGATGCATTTTCTATTATGTATTACACGGATCCGAAACGTGTGTATCAAATCATTTCAAAATATCACTCTTTGGTTTGACTTCATTATTACAACTAATACGACTCGATGCCAGGACAAACAAAATGGCCCAAATCCCACTTGTGTGGATACTCTAACGACGATTTGGAGTAGTCTATGTTTAACCAGTCGAAAACTCAGGTACCATGCACTGCTTCTTAGCATAACACTGTGTGTGTGCATGCATGTATGTTTAGATATATATATATATTGGGTTGGTACATAATTATTGCGGCTTTTTTTCAACAAATTTTATTCAACAAAAACAATAACAATATTTAACAAAAACATCTTTAAATGACTGTCTGACCGTCTGCCAAGCAAATGGGAAGCAGTAATTGAAGTAGATGGTGAATATGTTCCGGAATAATCAAAGATGTTTTTGTTACATGTTGTTATTGTTGTTGTTAAATAAAATTTATTGAAAAAAAGGCGCAATAGCTATGTACCAACCCAATATACAACCAGAAAGTTTACGAATATGTTGTGTAAATGTACATAAGAATCATTTAAGCAGGACACGGATAATTGGATTCTAAGAAAAACTAGATTAGGTGAAGATGTATTGTTTTTACTTCGTGAAAATTTTAAAAGTGATACGGATTCATAAGTCAAAAATAAGTCTACCGTTAGATAGACAGCGGGAGAGAGAAATTTAGATATTATTCCTTAAAGACATATAGGAGATAAGTATAGATGATTTTTTTTAAATTGAGATCTATGTACTAAAATTAGGATTTGCATAAGAAATAAGATCATGACTTGTCAAAGAATTAAAAAAAATTTCTGCAGAAAATTTTGGCGACTTTAGTTTTTTTTATTGAATTGATAACTTTGTATGTTGCTTTCGCAATTTACTCTTGACTATGAAGATACAGTTTATGCAGTTTTTCCTTAGTTGCTAGTTTTACTTAGATCTTCTAAGTTACCTTCTATCAGGCAAACATGATGAAAACCGTTCTGTCACCTTCCCATATTTTTTTACAAAGTTAATAAATTCAGAACTATTAATTCGAGCGACGCCATGAAGGTTACTTTGACGGATTGTTTTCCCTGAGTAGAAACTTTTTAAACACTCGAATATGCCTGGTATTATCCATGTTCCTTTTATTCTTTCACTTCTCCATAAATTTAAAAGCAGCACACCTGTGTTTGAACTAAATTAGTTAAAACAAGCAAGTTTCAGAATACACCATTAAATGTGTTGTTTGCTGCTTATTATATCTATGAACTAAAGTCTCAACTTAACTCCAAGCGCCCGGTACAGAATCTACCACTCAAGACGTAAACATCATGCCAAAACACCGTGTTTGGTAGTCCGGGGACGTCCCTTGGATCTATGTTTTTACATAGTCTATAGAAAGAAATTATTCTCTGACATAAAATCCTACAGCGAATACTTTCCAATTTCAAGTATGAAGGGGCATGTAAAAGTGCACATATTTCTCCATAAATGTCCATGATTTGATACCACCAACTCTTGGAGCATAGGGTTTCTTCCAAACCTCTATATTCGACATTTTAATACCCTACGTGTTCGTGCCTTAAATGTTAATTTGCTTTTTTAAAATAGAACTCATTATTTTTATTGTTGTTTTATGCACAATCTTTGTTCCTTTGAAGGTATATATCCAGTTTATTAGAAATAGCTACTTCATCATATTTTTGGGTGTAGAATTTCTAGGACAATATTATTGATTTGTATTTCAAATATATCTAGGACTGTACTATCTACTACGCCCATCTACATTTATTATTTCAAAGACAATCGGTTGTGATTGGCAACTATTTCTAGTATAATGAGCTACCGTGTAAAAATTTTTTGTTAACAATGTTTTGTCTCCTTTTGCTTTTCATGTTAAGCCGCAGATCAACTCTGACCGAGCAAAACTATGAAAGGAATTCCAGCCATGATCATCCTGCCTTTTTTCTAATTACAGCAAACACAGGAGCACATAATTCAATGTACTCTTTTATGAGTCGATAGTCTGAATTAAGGGAGATTAGGATGGTATTTCTAGCATGTAGATCGACCGTATAATAGCTTTAGAAGACAGTTGTTTGTCTTATAATCGACTGTTAGCCATTTGTTTCAAGGTTGTGGTTTTTATGGGTTTTATTCTTTTAACTTTTCCTTTCAAAACAGAAATCAAGATCACAGATTTCTAGATTTCTAATATCGGTCCAACTTAATCATTTGGCTAGTATGGTGCCACAAAATAAATCCCTTTAATATCTTTGATGTTTACATTACCACATGTGTACCCGTGCAGTCGATAATGACGGTAAACATATTTATCTTATCTAAATGATAAAATAAACTTAAAATATAGAAAACTGTTTTATTTTTAAATACAGATATTTACATATTGTAATAGATTCTGCACCGAACAATTTTGAAAAAAAGACATTTTTGCTTCAATATTTTCTTTTATACACAAACAGCTAATTTAACTAATTATCGAAATTGTCACGCAACACTGCTGAGCAGGCAGAGATTGTGCAGGCGATATATGATTTAATAGTTCTGTTAACACTAGAGTTTTAGCTAAGAGAAAAATGGAAGAAAAAAATCTTATTCACAAACAGATTTTCTTAGTTATAATTATTTTCTACGCTTAGTATCAAATCATTTTTTATTTACATTTGTATTATTTAATTATATAGCAACCAAGGGAGATAAACATCAATAGAACTACTTTGCGTGACGCGAAATATATTACGGTAATTATTATAAGATTTATGACAGACAACGAGTTGGTAGATTCCTTAGCGAGTGGTACGACATGCTCAACGACATTTCTTCCGGCACTTTACGTTCTGGGTTCATATTCAGCCAAGATATTTTTCTTTTCCATCCTTTAGGAGTAGACAAAATTAACAATCGAGTACTGGAGTCGATGTGATCGATTAAGCCCCGCCCCAAAATTCGGGCCTTGTGTTTATATTTTCCATAATTCTCTTCAAACAGCGAAGCTTCCTTTTCGAGAGTCCAGGTCGACCGGGACGAGAATCTGTTGATTCTTTTCTTTGGCTTTTGAATTGCACTATATTTCTATTAGCAGTAGCAAGAGGAATTTGAAGATTTTCAGCAATTTTTCATTGGCTAAGACCAGCTTCAGATTGCCCAACAATAAGACCTCTTTGAAAATCTGACAGTTCTACTGAATGTTTTGTGCGTGGAATGGTTAATCTTCGCAAATGTTTAATATAATGGCACCTGGAATGAAAAAGAATAATTACTTCGTACATTCTACACCGCTGAAAACATATTAAGACGCTTAGATCAGACATTTTGAAAATTAAAGGTGTCTATTTACTTCCTTCATGTCCGTGTATGAGCATTTAACTACATCAGGCAGATTAACCTCGGGACAACTTTGGATTACATAAACACAGTACCTTCCAATTGATGCAGCGTATTCTCCAAGACTAGAAAAGGTGCGGCAGGTCGTTTTCTGGATACGTATAGTGATTCCGGCTAATATTTTCGTGGTCTTTGCTTATAGACACCCTGCAGATTTGAGGTTGAATGTTATGACTCTTGTATATGCGCAGCTGAGGAGCAGGTCATGAAGAGTAATACAACACGTATAGGAGTAAGTGTTAAATGACATCAAATATCGTAGATGCAATCTGTCCATATCTTGCTGTCTGCACTCGAGTGACCCTATTAGAATGATAAATGTTGGTTGATTTTAATTTGGTTCAACGACTATGCATTTCAAGAGAAAGAAGAAATTGTTTGTGACGATGCTTGTAACCCCTGACAAGAGTACTTGCGATGTAAGATAACTAAAGATTGCAACCAAGAACAGAAATAACTTTCCTGGCAGCTTCTCAGCAGACTACCCTTGCTCTCTAACTCAAGTGGCTTATTATAGTTCAAAGAATGCTAAAGAAATTGCAACAATGAACTGCATTATTTCGATTACTGGATACTCCACTAATTAGCGTTATCTAATATCAACCTATAGTAATTATTGTTTTAGTTTAGTTTTTTTTTTCTTTTGCTTTTTTTTTTCAAAATATTCATCGACATTTTTTCATAGAAAGGCAGAACAATTCTTTAATTATATTTCTCAGTTTTTGAATAGATTGTGTTATTTCTTCCTTCATTAATATAGTGTAAATTTTTTCCTTTATGTCGCAAGCAGCGGAAAATGAGTTATACATTTACTCACACACACACAAAAACCGCCCCACACGCACACACACACACACATGCACACACCACATGTATATATTCATTAATCAGCCTTATCATGAATCGACTTTTTTCTAGTATTAGGAACTAATTATTAGAGATTCTCCCTCTCTCTAAAAATTTCATTTCGAATATCTCTTTGTCTGCGTTACACTGTCACTTTCAGTCACTCTTTATTTATCTGTATATCTATTTAACTATCAATCTCTCATCTCTTTCTTTGTATGTGTATATTTCGATATGACTGAATATGTTCAGGTTACATCTTTTTAATAATTTCTTGCTGATAGAAAGCAGCTTTCCAATCCAGAAGCTAGTTTTTGGAGGGTTTTTCCATTGAAATTTAGACTTAAAATATGTAACTATGTGTATATGTATACTATATATAAGGGTCTGTATGAACTAACTTAAGCATCCGTAAACATAGCCATTTCTGCATGTATAAACGTGAGGGTCTATAACTATCACAGACAAATGTGTGCGTGTATGCACGCATTTACACATGTACATATAATATTTGAATGCCTGCACACACAACCGCTCAAACACACAACTGCACATACACACATACACACATTTATTGTTTTCTTTTTCTCTCGCTTGTTTTAGTCATTGGACCGCGGTCATGCAGGGGCACAGTCTTGAAGAGTTTGATTCATTAGTTCACAGCCATTTTTTTACCTATGGAACCCTTTGATTTCTATTTTACTCGGGTGGACCCTCATAGCCATTCGTTGTTTTAAAAATCTTATTGTATTTGTATAATTAGATATTATTAGGAATTGTATAAAAAGCGGGTGACGTGTCGGCGTCGCCCGGCTACAAGCGATATTCCTCATTAAGCTCCTTCAACCTACGCAACACGGACAACGTTATAACTTCCACAGCTATTTGTGGAGGCCATTCGGGATCACGTGTGCAGGTCAAAGTTGCTCCCTTCTGGTGATTTTCCAACACCTCTACCTCTCCGCCTCTGTAGAA
>NC_068984.1:64427602-64433009 GCF_001194135.2 Octopus bimaculoides
GCCGGGAGAATCATCTCCCCTCCCTCATCCTTGGGATTCTTCGGTGAGCAACCATTATTGGTCACCTTCTTCCTCTTGCGGCCCTTCTTTGAGGAATCCTTCTGATCCTCGGCCGCCTTTGTTCCCTCTTTCACAGAGGTCTCAACCGACTGCTCCAGGATTTTACTTTGTTCCTGGAGACAGTTCTTTAGATGGCCAGGCTCCAGGCACCGATGACATCTAGGGGGGGGGAGCTCAAGCATCACCGAATACCCCGAACCTGCCATTTTCAAGAAATCCGGAAATACCAGATTTTTGGCTGATTGTGGGTCCACAGGGTCAAAACCGCCTTTGACCCAACCCAGTCAGCCGCAGACAAAATTTTAACATGTAGGATCTTGGCTCTGCTGCCACCCAGACCCCGGCGGATAGTGTCTTTTTTTCACTTGGGTTCTATTCCGGGTGGGAAGCCGCAGACCTTAGCCCTTATCAACTTATTCCCAGAATACGTAAGAAGAAACAATATTTCATCGCCCTCTAAGGGCTGACTCGCACAATCACGAGTTTCTTCAGGGGCGTCAAATAGCAACCACCCCGTCGCGTATTGACACCCCTGGAAATAATTTTTTTAGTTGGCACACACTTCGCCAACTCTCTTTCAATTACATTCTTTTCGAATAGGGCGATGGGGTCGAGCGACTTAGAGTAAGTCTTCAACCCCACCGTCATCTTTTTGAAGTCTTCCAACCACTGTTTGGGTGGGACAATTTCCCACACCAAAATAGTGTCCTTGTTCTTTGCCATGTTTTTTTTAATATAAAGTCCACAAGCAGTTCAGAAGGAAATCAAAAGAAAGTCTCAACAAAAAGGAAGGAAGAAAAAATGAAAGTCACAAAAAGATAAAGAAAAGCAAACAACAGTTAAAAAAAACAGCAAAACATCTTCTGGTCACTCGATAATCCAGGCCTATTTGGTACTCCAACTTGAACCCAGAACGCCACAACTTGGAACACAACTTTCACAAAAATTGGTAAAAAGAAGTTGTATCTTCTAAATTCTCGCAATTTTTGAAACAAAACTATTCACTAATAGTGAACAAATTTTTGGACGTGAGATACACCCTAACAATTCTCACAATTAAGTGAGAAAAAAAGCTATTCACTTAAAGTGAACAATTTTTTCGAAGCGGGATACGCCCACGAATTTTTGCAATTAAGTGAAAAAAAGCTTTTCACTGAAAGTGAACAAATTCTGCCCAACTGCAGGCAGACCAGTGTACAGAATCCAGTTGGGACTCTTTGTTTGCACAAAAATATTATAAACAACAAACCCCACTGGACCCAAAATACAAAATGCCTTACCTTACAGTTGAGCTTCACTTAATTCGCCACGCTACTTAGCGTGGCCTAACCTCCTTCAGCGCTTCGACTGACAATACGCATGCGTGGGAAGCAAGCTTCTTACCACACAACCACTGCACCATATAATTCTGGAAAATTGGGTAGACCGAAATTGTATAGAAACCCGCCAGATAGATTGTCACTTTGATGCAAAACTATACAAACTTGTCACACACAGTCACTCTCATTCTGCCTGAAATATGTCTGTGAAATGCTCAGCTACGTACACGTTAGCTCAGTGACAGGTAACTCGGTTTATCCAACAACTGAATTCTCATAGTCGAGATCCAACACACACACTCAACACTGAATTCTCCTCCAAGGCTAATGCAAATAAATCCAAACATATATATATGACAGACATACAAACAGAAACTAATTATCTGTAATTCGAATACATTTAAATATTACGCATGAAGTGCTTCTGTATTTGGCTTGAAATAACCGCGAGAAGTGGCTAATTGCGTAACCACTAGAAACGTGCGTATTATATGCATTTGAAATACTAATAATTGGTTTCTGTCGCTATTCAAATATTGTAGGATTCATGTCTGTGACAATCTAGCCAATTTTGCATGCATGCTATAATTACAACCCAATACTCATACTCATCTGGTGTTTCAAAGGTCCACGACCCGACCCTATATAACAATCGATGTAAAATATTACCCAGAGATCAATTACTTCTGTTGGCATGCTGCCTACTTCTTCGTGAGTGATCTTTTTTACTCGTTTCATGGCGATTTCTAAATCATGACAACTTATCACAAGCTTCAAAATTCTTGGTACCTATGTGTCTTAGAGATCTAAACATTATACTTTGATACCCTATAATCATTAATGGATAATCTATTTCATCACTACGTCCACAAGAACTGTGTCTTTTTCAGTCCTCATACGCTTCTTTACACCAACAGATGACAATTTAGCATTTACACCAACATAATATTTCAATCACAAATATATGCCACAAATACATTAGCTTTTGACATCTTTATAAGTTCCATGTTCGTCTTACAGATATGATCACACACTTGTCTCGATCATTACCCTCCACTGCATCCACGGTATAAAAACACAAAGCTAAAAATGGAAATATTGCAAGGTTAACACGAACTGCGTTTTGCTGTGGATGATGGTTATTTTCAGTGTGCACTATACTAATCTGCTGAAACTACAAGCTTGTTATAGCATCTAACTCATAAAGAAACCGACAAACTTTTTCCTGGTAGGGTCTGAGTTACTTCTGTCTTCTGAATGTGTATTATTAGATTTTAGAACAAACTACAGCCAGATTATATCGTTATACTATATGAGCAGAATTAAAATAAAGAAAATATGTTTCAGCAAATAAATTTCCAATTAATTTATAGGAGGTGAAAGAGAAAAATGAATAGTAGGTCATTCAAATCGACATGCTAAATATAAACAAAGCACAGAAAAGAGAGGTTCAATGACTTCATATCATAGGTAATTAAATACGAGTTAAGTATGGGAAGATAGAAACTTTTTATGAGGTATGTAATAGCTTATGATAAAGATAAAATATACTGACGAAATGTCGTCCGGTCCATTTTTCTCCAACTTTCCTTACCCTAGCATCTGTCCAGTACCATATCATTATGAGATAGTTGTGAGATGTTTAAAAGTAACTTGTAACAACTGCGACAATATTTTATAACAGGAAGCAGAAAAATTAGTTGACCCAGTATGATTTATTGTAATGTTATTAGCTGATCTTAATTCGTGATGAATTTACCATCTTTGGGGTGGGAGTGAAGCATTCAAATACTGCAAATAGAAAATACACCATTACATTACCGCCACTAAATAGGGTGGCAAAGTGCAAATATATATAAAATTAATATAAACAGCAGGCTGCAATGTTTCACCAAAAAGGAAAATTATAATCGTCACTATATTGTTAGAAATAAGAGCTAAAATGCTCTATTGCTGTAGTTAACGCACATGAATGAAAACCTATGCACTAACAGGGACCATAATTGTCCGAAAAATGCCAACTGAGAATTCTTAGGACTGACGTCAGTTCCGGCATTATATTCTTGTATGTTTTTACATGTCTTTGCTATTAGACTGAGGTATCACTTTGGAGGTTTTAATCGAACAAATCGACCCCAGTACTTTTTAAACCTGTCATTTGCCCTATCCGTATCTTTTTGCCAATCCGCTATGTATATATATATTTGAAATTTGTAGAAAAACAAAAGATGAAGACAGGTGTATGAACAACAAGCAAGTGTATTAGTTTGACGCTCGGGAAAATGAAAGTCTTTTACGTTTTGAGCCTACGCTCTTCAACAGTAAGAAATAAGAGAAAATAAACAGAGAGAATGAAAAACACTTGTAGATTTCATCGGTCCACGTGCTTTGTTACACATTTATACTTTTCTACTAACAACTGAAATTAGGGAAAACTTAAATTTAAATAATGTTTCGATATGGATCTGTTAAAAATAGCATTTATAACAGAAGTTCTGTTTAGTTGTAGATACAAGATTAGAGTGGACAGTGGTCGAGAGCAATAAAGCCTACGAAAAGCACAATATGTTGAAGATTTCACTCTCATTTTATAAAAGCCCTGAGCTGTTCTTCAGTGTATTATTCTGCGGTAAATATTTTACCTTTCTCAGCTAAAAGCAAATCTGTGAAATTGCGTTTCCATCTTATCTCATGAACTAGTCGTTTTTATTTAAAGATACCTGCGAGACATTCTTGAGCGTTAAAAAAAGCGTATTTGAGGTCGAGGTTGAAATTCCATTGTTGTCATTACATTAGGATGTTTTTATTCGTCTATTTACCAAAGAAGGAATTTTTTTGAGATTTTAAAACTAGCTTTTTCTATTAAATATGAAAAAGAAACTCGCAGATCAAGCAAATAATTTCGGAAGTCTAATATCCTGTTGAACTGCTTTGCCTTTTGGGCAATAACAGATATAAAACATACATGTGCACTCTGAAAACACGCACGCGCGCACTTTTTGTAATAAAGCACTATAGCCTACAGTGTATGTCACGACGAATTTCACTATGTCTACATAGACAATGAGCTCGCCCACAAAAGAGGAAGAAATGTCTGCATATTTCGTCAGCAGAAGTCAGCGTTCCTTAACTGTCTATGAACACATTGCTTATAAATTCACTGATGTTAGAGACTAAGGTGAACTGAGCAAACCAATTTGCACTATAAACAGTGGGGTACCTATATACAAACATAATTCGTTCTAGAACCCTGTTCACTCATCAAATTGTTCGTTACATGAGTAATTGGAATACATAAAAAAAGATGCAATCCTTTCCAAGCTACATAAAAGCATAAGATGCTTTACTTGTTCATCCATCAATAGCAAATACATAAATGCTTGGGTGTGTCTGTTTCCTTTTGTCTTGATTCTGTCGAGCCAAAAACTTATATATTTTTTTAAAGATAATGAGAAATATTTTGTATATAAAATATGAATATATATATGATTACACAACCACTTATATGCGTGCAGCGCATACTTGTGGTTTGTTGCACAAATCTCAGTTCGTTGGCTTAATATAATTTTTTGTTCGCTATACAATTTATTCGTTTAACGCAAAGTTTATATAAATTCTCCCAGCAGTTATATGAGTGAGTAGTTTGTGGTTTGTAGTTCAAATTTCAGCTGTTTAACTGAATGGACTCACGATTTGTTGATCAAATTCGGTGATCAAATTTTCAGCTTGCAATGCGAGTTTCATTTTCTTCAAGAAACAGTTTGTTATTCAATTTGTTCGTTTAGACAACCACTCGTACATGACTACCCGGCAGAGAGATCTAAATTGAATCTGATTCATAAATCATGAAATATAAGTTATTTAAACCAAAAACAAAGGCTTATGCATAAATCAGTGTCCAGCATTCGTCACTGTGTATGTGTTCCTGCTTCCATGTGAGTGCTTATGCATCTGTGTGTGCGTGTACTTCTACTGTGTTCTTTACCTTATATAATATAATATAATATAATAATAATAATATATATATA